>NW_009648036.1:273034-422148 GCF_000708025.1 Charadrius vociferus | reverse complement strand
CCCAAAAGAACATAACAATATCCAGGTGCACTATGTCAGCTGTTTCTCTCCATATCATTGTCCTCACTCCCAGCTCCCCACACCCTGTCCCCAGCAGCAGGCAGAAGAGAGCAAGCACAGGACAAACATGCAGTAGCACTGCACCCTCACTTGCACCCTCAGCAAGTTTGCCGATGATACCAAGCTGTTTGGCAAGGTAGACACGCTGGAGGGGAGGGATGCTATCCAGAGAGACCTGGACAGGCTGGAGAGGTGGGCCTGTGCCAACCTCATGAAGTTCAATGAGGCCAAGTGCAAGGTCCTACATCTAGGTTGGGGCAAACCCAAGCACAAATACAGGCTCAGTGGAGAATGGTTCGAGAGCAGCCCTGAGGAGAAAGACCTGGGTTTGATGATTGATGAGAAGCTCAACATGAGCCAGCAATGTGCGATTACAGCCCAGAAGGCCAACCGTATCCTGGGATGCATCAAAATAAGTGTGGCCAGCAGGTCAAGGGAGGTGATTTGGCCCCTCTACTCCACTCTCGTGTACTGCGTCCTGTATTCCACCTGGAGTACTGCGTCCAGCTCTAGAGCGCCCAACGTAAGAAGGACATGGACCTGTGGGAGCAGGTCCAGAGGAGAGCCATGAAGATGATCCGAGGGCTGGAGCACGTCTCCTATGAGGAAAGGCTGAGAGAGTTGGGGTTGTTCAGCCTGGAGAAGAGAAGGCTCTGGGGAGGCCTTATTGCGGCCTTCCGGTATCTGAAGGGGGCCTACGGGAGAGCTGAGGAGGGACTTTCTACAAGGGCATGTAGTGATAGGACGAGGGGGCATGGCTTCAAACTGGAAGAGGGTAGATTTAGAATAGATATTAGGAAGAAATTTTTCACTTTGAGGGTGGTGAGACACTGGAACAGGTTGCCTGGAGAAGTTGTTGAGGTGCTCGAGGTCAGGCTGGATGGGGCTTTGAGCAACTTGGTCTAATGGGAGGTGTCCCTGCCCGTGGCAGGGGGGTTGGAATTCAATGATCTTCAAGGTCCCTTCCAACCTAACCCATTCTATGATTCTATGATTTCCCCAGCATATTCTGCCAGTCTCAAACAATTTGCAGTTCAGTGGAGGTATCTGTATATTTAGTGGGATTTAATGAATTTTTCCTTGCTCAATTTGTCCAGCTGTAAACTTTCAGAGTCCACAATGTCCTGAGGTAAAGAGTTCCACAGCTTAGTTCACAGAATTCATTATCCATTAGATGACTAAAAAAGAAAGAAATTGGTTTACAAATTTTCACCTGCTACCTTCATTTAATGGTTCCTAATTCCTGTATTGGAATTTACAGCGGACAATATTCTTATACTAGACTTTCCCAGGTATCTTCTACTTTTATAGAGAACCTTACCCTATGTCTGCTGAATCATGTCTTTGCAAGGATAGAGAGGCTTGGTCTCTTCAGTCTGTCCTAGTATAGGACAGATTTGCCATCTCTGCTAATCTCTGCTGCCCCTGTCTGAGCATTTTCAGTGCTACTCTACTGAATCAGGATTTCTGTTTCTAAAATCCATGCTGACTGATTCCAATATTTATGTAATATTTTCCAATGTGGCCACTAATTCAAAGTTTCTGCCACTTTTCCTGTACTGTTCTACAGTTCCCTCTGTCTCCTCTGAAGCCTTTGAAAACGGATATGAAATTATCTCCCAGGCCTCTGGTACCAAGGCAATTTTAAACAACAGGTTAGACGCTACTATTCAAACATTGCATATTTCATCCTTGAATTCCTTTAAAACTCTTTGGTATATCTGTTCCTGTTGATCCTTCTGATATGTTATCATAGAATCATAGAACCGTTATGGCTGCAAAAGACCTTTAAGATCATCAAGTCGAACCGTTATCATTCATTTTGTCCATTTATTCCATGAACTTCGCTATCTCCATTTCAGTTTGAAAAAGAGCATCCGATAAGTCTCCTGGGGGGAAGATTTCCAGTGTGGGAACCTCCCCAAACTCCTCAAATTTACTGTGTACACAGAAGATTTATTTCAGGTTTTTTTTTTTCCTAGAATATCCCTGTCTTTTCTGAGACATATCAGAGGCTTCTCAGAGACTTTATACTTTGATCATCTTCCTGGACTTGTGGCAGATTTCCTCCTTCTGATGTTTTTTTTCCAGAAGGATTAGTAGTTTTTATGCCTTCTACTAGCTGTTCCGCAAATGTGTTTTGGTTCCTTTTTTTTTTTTTCCCCCCGTTCTGCCTCATTATATTTGAATTCAAAGTCAAATTGCCAGGATTTAAAGTCTTCACTTTCTCCCTAGCTTCAGTGTTCACAGATTACAGCTGTAGGCCTAATTCTGAAGGAAATATTTGAACTCGATAAGGGCCCAGTGCTCCATTTGCACTTATGAACAGTCATAGTAAAGGTTTGCAAACTCAGACACTGTTGAATATTTGCATCTCGCAAGATACATGGAAAAGAAAAATTAGTAAATTTGCTATCCCAAACCATGTTACAGGAGATGCAATATTTTAGTCCACAATTGCTGCATTTTATCTCTGCTGACAGAGCAGCCGTAAATTCTGTGAGACACATTAATAAGTGAAATGTTTATCTTAGAGCATGAGAGAAACTATGTATTTGTTCCTGCTGGAGAAAAATCACAGCGCATTCAAATGTCTCCTCTGGCTGATGGCCCCTAATGCTTGGGAATGTTATGTGATAGCTTGAGGGCCTGATCGCAGCCTTCATTTCAAGCACGCTATGTATCAGTGTTGTCAGGTCTCACGATTTCACTGTGAATCCCACAATGTTTTTAAATAGTTACCTCAATGTGAAAGACTGTGACATTTTCCTAAAAAGAAGTACACCTGAAGGGCGGTATGCAGATAACATAATTGAAAGTAAATTATAACAAATGTACACTTCAGCCTTCTGGTGGGACCTGTACTGAGGCCAGTGCACAGAGGAACCTGTGCCCTGGTCTCCCACAGCTACAGGGACCCGTGAACTAGGTGTTCAACCCAGATGATCACCACAAGCAGGAGAGCACTTCTGACACCGTTAGCATCACTTGTTTTTCAGGCAGTAGGACCTGGCAATTACATTGTAGGGTTTGCTTTACATACGACTTCTTGTCCCTAAATCCCACCCTTGTGTAGAAAGGGAAGCCTTCACAGCACCATGATTTTGCACCCCAATCCCTGATATTCATGGTAGGAAACTTTTCGGATCCAGCACAGACACATCATCTAAAGACCGCACTTCAGCCCGGCCCTGGAAAAACCAACCCTGGAGGCATAGCGTCTTCTCGAGGTGGGCAGACTCTTCTTGCATGGCCACAATGACCTGCCGGTGTCAGCACACGTAGGGCTGGTTTGCGGGAGAGGAATCAGGAACAGCGTTACCAGGGCTTCACTTTCAAATGCATGAGATTCACTCATTGTTCATTTAAAACACAGCAGACCTGAGCAGACTAATTTCAGGCCCCATACATAACACTGTTTCTACAGCTTTTATGTAAGGAGAAATGTTTGAACACATGCTTTTTTCCTTTCTACAATGTTAACCAGACTTCTGCTGTCAGACTTCTAATTTGACATATTTAAACACCTTGATAGGTTAATAATAGTGTCTAGGATCATAACGCTTGTAACAGCTTCAAACTCCAGGCAACACTTTCAGATGTATCAGTACGTTTTACTTACTAGGTAGATAATATTGTATAATTTGCTCAGGGAAGATTTATATTATGGCCGACACCGAAGAAATACATGCAAAATATCTAGGGTTTGTAAATACATATGCACAAGACCTGGAAAGCTGCAAGCATGAATATCATCAAAGCATTTTTTGCCCTGTGTGCTCTAGGTAATATTAACTACTCGGACTGTGCTTCACACTGTGACAGTCTAGTACTTCAGTACATTTGGCTGCGAAAGAATTTATCAAGTAATGCCATGTATAAACACCTCCTTCAACATCAAAGGTTGCAGCTGAGCTTAGATTTTTCTACGTAAATATGTTGTAGAGAAAGGCAACATGTATAAGCCAGCCTGAAGTACTGAGAATACTGTCTGTCAAGATAAAGAAATATGAATTTCTTTTAAATTTGATGTGCATTTCACTGAAAAGCACCTGGGTGTAATTTCCCCTGGAAGTGTATTCACTGTGGGTCCATCTTTGCTTCTACTGAAGTCAAGCACAAAATTGATTACATGGCACCAGGTCAGTCCCTCTGCACCCATTATGAAGAAATGGGGAGTTTGTTTCATCAAATTAATATAAAAATTGTTACAAGATACAATTTTTTTAGGTGCCTTCACTCAAAAATATGCAAAGCGAGTAGTTACTCTTGGGGACATGTAAGACATTTTTGGTATTTCAGCATCTGGGTTCAAGCTGCAGAAATACAATCCTTGACTCAAACACTAGAGCTTCAAAAGCTCTAACGTGAGCATATCCATTTCCCCCTCGTGCTTCCCCCAAACGAGGGCAGGGAGAATGACAACGTTTGAGATGCATTCGTTCCCTATGCGGAGGGTTGGCTATAGCCATAGCCTATGGTGGGAGGTACACAGCCGCACAGCTGTGTGAGTCCTCCTTAGTCCATGACGGGAGTGGATCTGTACTTAGTAGCATTAAGAGGAGCAACTAGGGGGAACGATGCCTTTAAATCTTTGCCCTTGATCCACTGACACAGTAATTACTGGTATTCAACAGAGACTCAGTGCAGATGCTCGCTATGGTCTTTAGAAATGTGGAACTCATGGGAAATTAGCTATGGAAAGATATAAAATTGCAACTGGTGATTTTAAGCACGTCAGTCTTTGGGTACTTCAAACACTCAGGCAGGTCTGGTTAAGCAGCCAAATTTCGTAGCTACGTAAGAGGTTCTTGCTCATAATATTACCAAATAACAGTGACATAATTCAGGATTTTTTTAGATCCATTCAGTAATTCATGCTGACACGACTAGGAACAAGTTGGCAATGAACACAGAGATTAAGACAGCTAAATTGAACTGTTTACACTCCAACTGTAGTCCACGGAGATGTGGTCGATACAGTCAGAGGAGTCCAGGTGGCAATTCACTCATCAATTGTACGTGCCTGCTTCCAACTAAGCTGAATAGCTCTGCAGGTTCCACCGACTGTATTGGTTACATCTCCAGTAACTATACTGGGACTTACTGGATACTGAGTGTGCATGCAGCCCTTCACATATAGACATCTAAAATGAAGTATTAATTTGCAAGCTAAATCCTGCCCTGTGCATCTCCCTTGGTTTTATTAACACTGGCACTTGAGCAAATGAGGGAATAACACAGCTCTGACAATGTCTGAGACAGAATTAAATTTTGGTCAAGAAAAAGATGATAAACTGAAATACATTCCTGCATATTATCTGAAACAAGTCACAAATTATTTTTAATTGGAGAGACTTTTTGAAGTGAATGCCAGGGAATTGGGAGATACTTTCATTTTCTTCTAGGGCGTATTATGATTTTTTTTTCTGCACTAGTAGTGTTTCTGAAGTCTTTCTTCTGGTCTGTCTCACATAATGTTTCTGCAGTGTAAATCCAAACTGCATGAAGTGCCATGAAGAAAGCCATAAAGAGCTAACTGTAGGTGAGGAAGTCCAGCGTACTTATGCACTACCAACAGCTCTGTCTTTAATTAGATATTTATTCATCATCCTAAGAGGTTTTGTCATGTTTCTTTTCTGTCTCCCACTCCATGGTGTAGGGATTTATTTTCCCTTGCTGTAGAAATAATAAGCCAGGCAGCAAAGGTAGACATTTACTACTGTAAAAGAAAATAAATACTTTGGCTCCAGCTGTGTTAAATATGTTATCTCTGCTCTGTTAAACAAAGTGTGTGCAGATGAGCCAAGGCTTGGATGCTCTTATGCTCTTGATAGATCATGAATATCCTAATGTGTAACTATAATGATATTAGAAGGGGTTTTGGCCTTATTTCATCTGTAGTTCTTACCTTATAACATTGGGGTTTTTGGCTGGTTTACCATTTCTGAATGAATAATTGTTCAGCATGTGTATTTTTTAAAAAAGGATTAAAAATAAAGCCTACTTAAGCCTTCTTAAGTACAACTCTCTGTCTTTAGAGTTTTCAGTTACCTCAGTGTATCTGTTTCCAAAGTATGTGAGTTTCCATTTAGACACCAACCATAGACAAATTCTGATCTCACACAGTGCAGTTACTCTGGAGTTAGTCTCATATTTTAAATAGAATAATGAATGTGCAATAAATTTAATATACCGTTAACAGAATCCGGACCACAGAAAAATGATCTGGCTGGAAGGAATTACAAGACAGATAGCTTTAGAGATAAACGATGGCGGTTCATCTTATTCAGCCAAGGGATATTTCAGATACTTTTACTCAGAAATTGTTTTTCTCTTTCTGGTTAAAGTCCTCTCCAGCTACAGGTAGATGCCTCAAAGGAATTTAGGCAACACACAGCTTTCCATCACAAACTGCATGATCATCTGCCGTGTAATAAACTGTGTGCTTACACTCGTGCGTTAGATAGGTTTACATGTTGTGCTCGTGGGAAGCAGTATCAATTTAACCAGATTTTAATATTTGACTTGGTTAAGCCAATATTTCTAATATAGAAACACTGTTTTCTTACCGCACATCTGAAAAGAAAAACTTTACTGCAGGTGTTGGCCACATGTTTTTGTAACTTTTTTTGTCCCTGATGGAGTTATATAGGATGTATATTAGTGTGAGATTTATTCTATTATTCTTCAACCCTGTTAAAATGCCTAATGTGGCCCCCAAATGACTATTTGCTTCTGGATAAGTCATGTCCAAACATTTAGAATGCAAATGCACTCTGCTTGATAATTCCAAAGATCATCAAAATTGCAGTGAAAAAAATTGTGAACTTTGGATTTTCCTTCTTTTGATCTTTACCCCCTACCCTAGAGTCATCCATAAAACTGCTTTCTCTTTAATTAGTACCAAGGCATTCATGGTATTTCAGACACATCACCTGTAAACATTGAAGCAAATTTAAACAATAAAGCACAATGCACTGAAACTGCAAGGGAGGTAAGTCACACCAGATGTGAGGACCATGCCCAAATTTCCTAACGCTTTTGAGTTTATGTTCTTGAAAAGTAAAACTTTCTCCTGATAAACATTTTCTTTTCTTTGAATGAAAAACTATGAATAGAAAATTATATTTGTCTGTGAGCAAGGCAAAGGTAACCCAAAGGAGCGGGATCTAAACAACAAAAAGCATATGAATGCTGATCCAAAGAGACATCCCCCTGCTGAGAGTAGTTTGGGAAATAATTTTAAAAATCGTAATTATACACTCATTACATCAGTGCCACCTTCCCATTAAAAGATACACTTTCCGTACACAATTCTTTCAGATTATGAGTGATGTTCTGTTTTCCAGTTGGAAGAAACTATTTATCTCGGCAACAAATGGTGTCATCCAGTTTGTCACACTGTTGCTAGTTATTAACCACAACATTATGATTCTGACTGTAATTCAGACCTAGAAAATTAAAGATAGAATTTAAGCAACATCTATAACTCACCAACAATAACAGGCAGAGATGTTGAGCTGCTAAAGGCAGGTTGCTATGGGCAGTGTTTTGCCTATAGCACACCCCCACCCCCCAATAGCTCTACCTGTGATATATGTGTGGTATATGTTTACTGAAATGGTAAATTTAACCTGAAGACTTATGGATTTAGTGTTCCTTAACTAAAAATGTTGTTTAGTGGGATATCACTGGCATGGATGTCATTACAGCATAATGACGTCATTACAGCTTAACACATAAAAGTTCATCTTGGTGCCATCAATATATTCACCCAACTGGTGAATTTATTCTTCAATGCATCCTAGTTTTATAATGTCAGATTATGAGAAGTCTGAACAAATTAAAGAGTTGTGTATTCCTTACAAATAAACTGAAATATTTTCATACTAATGTTTCAGTTAATGCTGTAATGGAAAGGAACAGCTACACGATGTGTTTTCAGGGGCATGGTATATATTTCCAATTTTTGACATCTAATGGGAATAACTGATGAACTCAGCTTCAGGAGTCACTGTTAAATTTACTCCCATTAGCACTTTTCAAACAGGCTTTTGCCCAAACATTCTACAACCCATAAAGCCTACTGAGCTAGAGCTGCCTTCTCTAGCATTCCTTTAACTACCTCCAAGTAGTATTTTTTTTTACAGAAAAGACAAACCTGTGCCAAATTTGTTCTTTGACCAAAAAAAAAACCAACCAAAACCCCAAGCAAATTCACACATCTACTGCACCGCATGACTAGCTTTCCTCCTGGCTGCCAAGGCAAATGAAAATCAGCCTCTGACCCATCAAGCGTTGATCCAGAACAAGTTTTGTCCTTGAATTCAAGATCGTTGCTTCAACGTGAGTGTGCTGCTAGGATCGAGCGTGATGACTGTTTACTGCGTGTTATTAAGCTGTTGATTAGACTGCAGGAACTGACGATTGAGAATTGTATATAAGTCAGTTCAAATGAGCTAAGCGTCACTTCATTAAACAGTAAAATCTAAACTCATTGTGCGGAGAATAGAAAAATAGTGGGTTTCCCTGGTGTTGATTCATCAAATTCAGAGCTTGTGAAATATGCAGTAGTTAGCAGTATGGAATATACTCTCACTTACATTGCTTGTCATAGAGCACTGAAATGAAAAGCCACTTTTGCCGATTCAAAGAATTTGCTGCCTAGGGACTGCATGTGGTTTACTACCCAAGACAAGGGAGTTAGATGGTAGAAGGGAAAGCTAATAAAAATAGGGGTGGCAACAAGAAGATGATGGGATAGTTCACTGGGGCATGAAAATATTATCACATTTGTTTGCTTAAATTTCTCTCACTTTACATAGGGAAGATGACAGAAATGAACACTCGTGAGGGTGCTGAGTGAGGAAGGGAAAAGCTCAACTGTCAACAGACCCTGTGGCCTTTGAGAGTGTAAAAAGTGAGTGGGCTGCTGGAAAAGAGACTGGACTGGGTAGAGTGGAAAGGAGGAGGAATGAGGGGCTGTCTTGATGGAGGAGGTTCTGCTGGAGAACAGGCTGCCCAGGGAGGTTGTGAAGTCCCCTTCTCTGGAGACTTTCAAGACCCGCCCGGATGCAGTCCTGAGTAATGTGCTCTGGGCAATCCTGCCTTGGCAGCGGAGTTGGACTAGATGATCTCTAGAGATCCCTTCCAACTCTGAAAATTCTGTGATTCTGTGAGAGATGGAGACAAGACTGTGTACTGACTACAGAAAGTGTAGTCAGGACGAGGCATATAGGAGGAAAGAAAAGAAAAACAATAAAAAATACTACGCCAACAATAGGGTGCTCCTCAGAAACAGCAAAAGATAAGTAAAACAGTAATGGGAATATCCTAGCTCAATTTTTAAGTCAGTGGGGAACCCCATTTCAAACTGAACAGCAAAATAAAGGCCCTTACTAGTAATATTTCTGGAAGCTGGGTCACCATTTGGCACTTTCCACCGTTCTGCTCTCTTGGCCTGTATTTTACCCATGTGTTATCATTTCTGCACAGGTGATTCTGTCATTTATTTTTTCCATCCTGTCTTATTCTTTTCATTTCCATAGTTACAGAATTGAAATGATAACTGTTTGTTCAAGATAATTAAAATAGACTCCGTAAATTGTGTTGACATTCAACCATTTCAAAGTTGCAAAATATTAACATTCAGGTTATACTGAGAAATTGGTATATGGACAGTGCTTTAAGTAATCATGTCCTGGAAGGATGCTGAATTCAGAGAATTCAACATGAACGATGTGCATACAGATAGATGAGAGGATAATTTGAGAATACTCTACAAACAGCTATGTGGGTTCATCATTATTTTCTGTGTCAGTTCTAAGGTAAGTGCTGTGAAGTGAAAATGTTGGTTAATATTTAATCCAGTGACATTAAAAACACAGGCTAAAAGGTTTTTGGGGGAGCAGCAGAACTAGGCAATCTTTTTATGGCTTTGTGTTCTATATCGGTAGCTCTCAGATGCAGCACCTTACTATCTCCAGGTCTCTTACTCTTCCTCTTCAAATTCCTCAAGCATAAAAATATCTCCTTACTCCCTTATCCCCTGACTGCTGACCAGATAAAAAACAGCAGATGCTGTAACTGGTTCTCAGCTCCATGCCTGCTTATTGACTTGTCAGTATATAGGCTGTCACCAGCCAGCCACGAGGTCAAACCGATAACCACTGAGCTCTCGTTGCCATTTTTCATCCAGTGAATATACTAATTTGGGACTCTTTTGTCAAACAAGTCAGTGTCAAACCTCTCAGGGAGTTATGACATTTGGGTCTCTTCTCTTCTGTTAGATCTGACTGAAGTATGCCTATGGATAATAAAATTCCTGAGAAGGACATGACAGATAGGAAGACAGCATGATTGCATATGCCTCATTTCAAGGGGAAACCAGGCTAAAAATCTTGTTATACAGAAGAGTCCATAGGGTATTTTTGTTAAATATCACACAAAGCTAAACTGAAAGCTCTCTGTATCTCTTGTTTTATGTGGCTTGTCTAACTGATTTTTGTGTGTTTCTTACAGGTTCATATGATGTTGACAAGCTGAATGTGACAGCCTAGCTGGGGACTTATAGGGGAACCCCAATCAGATATTGTCTGAATTAATCACCCTGCAAGCGCCTTTCTCTCTCCCTCCAGTAATTACTGCGGGAGACCCACCTTCTAGACAGCTACAATTAGGTAAAAGGAATCTCATCCAAATTGACTCACGTGACTGAATTTTAAATAGTTAGAACGTCTTTAGCGTATAGAAGACTGTGTAAGTGTTAAGAATGAAACTACATTGTCCACTTCTATTTGGTGCAAACTTTTTTTATATTCCTTTTAAGGTTATTTTTACCAGTAAGGCTCTGATCCTGCCAACTAGGTGTGTACAACTCACTGGATGCCTCTTGAAGACAATGAGTTACTGACATGAGAGATTGCTCCCACAGACTATTGTTTCTACCAACTTCTCCTTGGTCTTCCCACACTGACGCAGCAAGCTCTGAGATGGGGAGCAAGACAGCTTGTCAGCATGGGCCTATGCCCAGGGATATTTGCTCTGCTGAGGAGCAGAGATGATGAGCCTGGGCAGAGCACCCTGCTAATGTGGCTACAACTTATGGAGCCAGCCAGTACCTTTGTGCAGCAACGTGGTGTGTTGTACAGCTTGTGTCATTATCTTAGGTGTCTGTAAGATGGAAGTGCTTGCACAGCACGTCCATACCCTTTGCCAAGGACAGTACACCATGACTGCCTTCAGAGCAGGGCCTTCACTTTAACTGCTAGGATGGGCAGTTGACTTTTCACTGTGGCATCTTCTGAGAAATTAGCCCTTTGCTTAGGAGAGAGGAACTATCTATTCATTAAAGATTATCAACTTCTGATCCATCACATAGAAAACCTTCTTTACTATTTCTAGATAGAACACTTTTATCTAAGCCTAAAAATGAACAACCATTAGTCAGTAACACTATGCCAGGTCTGGATTTTGGAAAACCAAAAGTGTTCCCTAGTCCATGAAGCTCACCTTGCACTCTGTTTTTCAGGTAAGAAAAAACCCACAACGTATCCTTTGAAGGCCTATTCATCTTAATTTATACTGTTTCTGCACTGAGCTGTCAAAGACAGGACACCAAGCACAAAGGAATTATGGTTTGATCTAAAATTGCTGTTTCTATGCTTCCATAACAGACATACGCCAGGACCAAATATGTTAGGTAATGCTGGTGTCAGAACAGCATATAGTAGTTGACAAAACTGAAGAGACTAATTCCTGTCTTTCGTGGAATTATGTAACATAATTGGGTAAAACTCAAAATAAACTGCCTTTTCCCTTTTACACAGCAGGAACATTGTAAAATAAGTGAATCCACAAACAATCTCTAAGTAGAAAAGAAGTTGCTAGCAAAACCAATGCTATCATGGCAGTACTACGGAAAGAACCACACAGTGCAAATGTTTAAGGATGCTCACTTCCAACCATTCCCCTTGAGAGCTGAAGTAGATGGTGCGAAACCCTCTGTGTAACCAATTTTCATAGTCCAAGTGTAATGAAAGGCAATGTATGTTAAGCATACATATGAGAGGGAAGGAGGAATGAGATTTGCAATATTTTCAGATGTAACCCTCTAAAATGGGATGGTCTAAATGGCAGCCTCTGAGCAAAAGAAATCATCGCATCCACACCAGCACTGGAAGAGATGATGGGGTAGATGTATGAATGTGAGAAAGTGTTTAACCCTGTAAGCTGCCCCCACTGCATTCATGTGGCTGGCAAAGGCGATTCTGAAACTGCTCCCTAACCACCCCAATCCACAGCACTACAGGTAAGAAAGCTGCCACCCTTCACTCATTGCTGAAGCAGCAATACAGGATGTACCTTATGACCACCAAAAGCAAAATTTTGCTATGTATTCAAAATATCTGTTTGCCTTTGCTTACGATTACAAAGATGTAAATCAAATATTTATCAATTTTTATACAAAAACTGTATCTTTGGTAACCAAGCACAATAATGTTTTCCCAGTTACTCCTCTTAAGTACTCCTCTAATTTCTTAAAAAATACAAAAATGCACATAGTATAAATGCTACCATTTTTACATAAGTTAATAAGAATATGTCGGTTTTACTTAGACAAAAGCTCACCCATCCCCTTTAACCTTTACCACAGCACAAAAGCAATAAGACACCGTGTTTAACATCAGAAATTCGCACCTGAATAACGGAAAGTCACTGTAACCAGGGAAACCGAACACTGGCACGGACAGGTTTTCATTTAAGCGTGGATGGGGGGAGAATTAATATGATTATTAGAGGATACTGGCTTTTGAACAATAGTAGTTCATTGTAACCTAAACATTATTTTTATTTTGGTAGTGAGAAAGAATTCTGTGTCTAGGGAGAAGTCTTCAAAAGCAAGTATTTTGGCAAGGGCTGCACAGAGTTTCTAAACAGATCAGATTTGCTATAGATGAAAACGCCTTTGTCACAGACCGTGATGGATAAGATATTCATGTCTGGCAAGCACGCGTGGATGATGCTCATAGCAGGGTCCCCTGCTAACAGACACAGGAGCTGGGCTGTGGGCAGGATTACCAACCACCACGAGCCATTTTCCTTCCTCTCTGCAACGCTCAACTGCGACTGAATCACGAGAATATATTTAAAATGTTCTTGGCAGCCACTTTTAGAGCCAGTAATGCAGGGAAAGGCAGGAGACCTGCTCTGACAGCACTTTCGAGAGTGTTGTCCATAGCTAGTGTTGCTCTCCCAGGACAGACATGCACACAGGCAACAACGCTGGCAGCAACTTGACAACCAGAAAAGCAAGATTAGGAAAAATAGAGAATAGCATCTGGATATTATTTCAACCTTCTCTTGCTGAACAAAGCAGGTTCTCCCCCAGTGATCTGCCGCTGTCAGGACAGGGAGACAGACTCCTCCCAGCAGTTTCTGCCTCTCTGAGGGCTGACCCAGGGGTCCACACCTGCACTCCTCCCACCACAGGCTGCCTGTCATCCATTTCACACTTCCCAGTCATTGGTTTGTGGAGGGCACCTGAATATGGGCACGATGACCTCATGTGCTCCTAGGGCACCTTTTTTTAACCAGTAACTTTTACCTTTTACCTTTTACCAGTAACTGATGCTGTTTGGCAGAGAACGGAGCTTCTTGTGGGGTTCCTGGCACTATGGAGAACTCCAGCAAGGATTCACCCGCTCTGCGGCACCCATCCTGCCTCATATGAAGCATCCAGGAGCAGAGCTTCTCATCTAAGCCTGTTGTCTGCGACTTCGTGAACAGAAGAAGTGTAAATCTGGTGACTGACTCATCCCGTGCAGCTCGGGCACTAATCTCAGCATGGCAAGATTCACTCCTTGGAAGTACAGACCTTCACTCTCTCCACTAACTGTTGAGGAAGCCTAGAAAACCAGTTTATGCTAGATTAACTTTCTTAAAGCAAAGCCTGGTGAGATGGCTTTAGGCCTTAGCTTTCCACTGAGCAAAATATCAGCTATTTAATTCACACAGAAATATGCGGTATTTACAAGACTATACAGAGGGCTCCCACAGCCTTCGCATTACTTCTGCCCTTTTGGGACACTTTCTTGCCAAAAGCTGCTATTCGAGCAAGACTGGTCAGTTTGGTGGTCTGAGGAAGCCACCAGTCTATAATTCAGTAACCTTTCTAAAGAATGAGATATATATATGGTGAAGCTTTTCTGCTTCATATTCCTCTTTATTAGATGGGAGAACAGCAGCTGCATGTCAACCTGTCAGTACATGATCATAATATTTATATCACCTCAGAGGACACCAGAAGAGCAAATGCTTCCTAGAGAAAATAGATTTTCCTCTACTTAACACCTGAACATTGAAATACGCAGAATTAGAATTTTCCAAAGAAGCTGAATGTTTGTGTCAACATTAAAGACAAAGAAAGAGATACATGGATAAAACAAGTTTTGGACAGGGCATAGGAAGAAAGAAGCTTAGATTTTTTATTTTACTTTTTATCTGTGACTTTTTTTTATATGTGGGACCAGAGAGGGGAGAAGGAATTAGAGAGGAAGAGCAGAGACCCTGGCCTTGAAAAGGAAGCCATGAATTATAGGATGGGGTCTTGGACATTTCCACATGTAAACTGGCTCCCAGGGGCTCCAGTCCCTGTGGGAGCCTTTAATCACTATGTGAAAGCAAGTAACATTAATTGAATATTTAGGGCATGTATTCACTTGCTGTGAGCATCCATGCCAGCAAAACTTCATCATTCAAATGTCTATGAAAAGCAAACACTGGGTGCAAATCAGCCCAAAATGAATTAGTTATTTGAAAGTATAAATTGATCACAAAGAATTTTTCTGTAATGTTTGACTAATTTTTAGTAACTGGAATAAGTCTAAACTTTCCTCAGGAAGGTAAATTCTCAGTATGCCCTTCCCTATCCAGCTGAGTAACACGCCAATCCAGGACCCAAATCTTGAGAAGGCTTTTTAGAAATAAAAAAGGTTTGTTAGCTCCTAATGCAGAAATACACTTAGGTAAATTGCTTATTTTTAGCTTCCTGTGTTTTAAAAGCAGCAAGGAGGGGCAAAAAGTCTTTTCCTCTCCCATGCAGACAGCTAACAGGGGTGTTCTTTGCTAGCAATACCCATTGAAATAATTTGTAGAGGTCATCAGGGGAAAAGGTCTCTGAAGACTTAGATTCAGTATTCTCCAGATTTTCAACAACTAAAACCTTGAAAGTATCTACCTTTTTACCAAGTTGTTCATTTTTCAATCAAAAAGTCCTAAAACTAAAGTAACAGCTGTGCAATTTTCCATTTAAAAGGTTTTTTATCTGAATTAGTTATTTTTGTCCTTCATTTCCCTTGTCTGCCAACTACACCTACAAAGTCCAGCAACCGATCAGAGCTGCTAAGTCCCTGGAAGCACTTGCGTTACCTTTGCTAGCCTTCCATCATGCTTCATGATGAAATTTACTCATCCAGAAACTGTTAATTGTAGATTATTGAGCTGAACCTTTTAGACTGTTGTGTCTCTAGAATAATTTAGTGTACGTATTCATTCACCCAGGCCACACATTAGTCCTCAGTTTATTTTCTGTTCAAGCTACAAAATTGCACCTCACACTTTTAGATGTCTGCATCTGAAAAAGAGAAATTCATTAAGGATCAAAACTATAATATCCTTATAACGAAGTCCTAGGTCAATGCTGCACCGTCCCCATAGTGAAGTCTCTCTGTGCAGCGGCTCACATCACACAGATTTTATGATGTCTCCACATTGACTTGAACAAACTTTTATGCATTTAACTTTAGCAGAGATTTTTTATTTTCAAAATAAAAATTATATTCAGAGGCTACAGGATTATTACAGGAGCCAGAGGACCAGTAGTTCTGTAGCAGTCTCCCTCGCATTCGGGAAGCAAAGGAGCCTTCTGAAAGCAAGCTTTCATTCTGGCTGGCACAAATGCAGCACCCTTCAGTGTCACTTCACTCACCCAGCTAAGTGGAGAGAACTCAGAAAATTATTTGGGGGGGGTGAAGTGGGGGGGAAGAGATCTGAAGTAACAACTCGACACGGTAGCTTGAAAAGTATGTTGATCTGTTTTCTGATACCACAAAAATAACAAGATCATAGATTGGGCTGCAAGTAACCGTAACTGTTTCCTACTTGTGCAATGCCACTGCTTTAGTGTTAAGTCTGGTGACACAGCCCAGTGCAGCAGGCAGTTTATAGAAAAGCAGCCAAGACCCTGGGTACTCAGAGTCTTCTTCCTACCACACAGAGCCAAAGACACAGTGTAATCTGCAGGATTATCTCCAGATTCCTATTGCTTCAAGTGGTAAGTTTAATATAGGGTTTGCTAAACATGCAACGGAGTTCTGAATGCCACTGCTCACCTTGCGTAATAAGATTGAATACAGTCTAAGTAGGCAACGACTACTTTGCTAGAGGTTTCAATGATCACCTTCATAGTCCTCCCTTAACATCTGGAATTATACTAGGAAGTATTGAATAAGTCCATTCATAAGTGATGAACTCTATGGCTGGAATGACCTTAAAAGAGTCATAAGACCTCAAGCAGAAGCAGGCATACATTAATCAGCAGATTTTCCTAATGAACAGGGTCATCTAAGACCACTCAGGTGACACAGAAGCACAGACTGAATTATAAAATCAAATCAAACAGAACTGAGATCTCCTATCTACAGTCTTACAACTCCTCCTGTATGAAGGATGCTGAGTCTAGTCTGGCCTTCAGTCTGGAAGACAACTGGGGAGATAGTTTAAGGCAGTCAGTGATACCCACAAGTGATAGGATTTTTCCTGATAATCACATATACACAAACCAAAATTGTGATGCTTCTAGTCAAAACAAAATGCAGATTTTCATCCCATGATTGTTACTTAGAATTGTGAGCCTATCCCTTTTTCTCACAAACCATCCCGTTAACCTGAACAGTGCTATTTATATCTCTGCAAGGCTTACTAGTGTGAGTAAGAGTCGCTGGATTAGGCTGTGTGTTTGGAGTGTGATTTTTATTTTAGGTGCGTGGGAGCGGAGTCCTGAGATTGCAGAGACGTGCTGGCGTGAAATGCTGAGGAAAGAGCATCCACTGAGCCCTGTGAAAAGCAGATAAAGAAATAAGGGAGAGAGAGAGAGAGGAAGAATGGGCTGAACAATAAAATAGTCTCATATCAAGCCCAGACATTTGAATATTTATTTTGAATTATTCTGGTTTTGATAGCCCCCAAAGAGCACTTTTAAGTCCTTAATTTTCTTCACTCCATTGATTTTAATTAATCTTGCCCTAGGCTTTCAAACTTGATGAGCATGGAGAAGGTAGGGGTAAAAAAAAAAACAACAACCAGCTTGCTTCCTCACCTTATAATATTCCTCAATTGCCTCACAGCATGGGCAACCGCAGTGGGGATGTGCTAGCCCTGGACATGAGTACTCATCGTGCCCCTTGTAGGTAGGGGTACTACCTTCATGGGATGACATTAAAGCAGAAGACATATATCTAATGCTGAAGGGTTCTGCATGGATGGAGCTGATCCAGTTCATCCTCCAGCCAACAAAACACCGAATACCTGCCTGTAGGCTCTGTGTTGGAGACACGAGGCAATCATAGAACCATAGAATAATTTGGGTTGGAAAGGACCTTTAAAGATCCAGTCCAACCCCCCTGCCATGAGCAGGGACACCTTCAGCTAGATCACGTTGCTCAGAGCCCCATCCAACCTGACCTTTAATGTTTTCAGGGATGGGGCATCTACCACGTCTCTGGGCAACCTGTTCACCACCCTCATTGTAAAAAATTTCTTCCTTATATCTAGTCTGAATCTACCCTCTTTTAGTTTAAAGCCATTACCCCTTTTCGTATCACAACAGGCCCTACTAAAAAGTCCCTCTCCATCTTTCCTGTAGCCCCCCAATAAGCACTGGAAGGCCCTTATAAGGTCTCCCTGGACTCTGCTCTTCTCTAGGCTGAACAACCCCAACTCTCTCAGCCTGTCTTCATAGGAGAGGTGTTCCATCCCTCTGATCATTTTTGTCGCCCTCCTCTGGACCTGCTCCAACAGGTCCATGTTTTCCCTGTGCTGAGGGCTCCAGAGCTGGACGCAGCACTCCAGGTAAAATGAGACGCCCAAAGTCACAGGCAGCTTCAACAGCAGTGGCTGCATCTAACAACCCTTGCTGCTTGATCAGATGGCTCGATCATGAAGTAGCAGATGCCCCTGTGCTGAGAAGAATGAGAGCTTCTTTCCATAGCCAAGTCTCCACAGCATCCCAGAGTTACACTGGGTATGCAGACATCACACATTTGTATTGTGAAAGGCTCCTGCAAACACAGAGGCACGTTTAAAAAGAAATGAGAGAAGACCTACAGGAAGCAGATGAGCTTCTGCACCATGTGGGAGGAGATTCCTTGGCTTTAGGAAGGAAGGATGAGTGATAAATGAAAAATTATAGGATCCTCTGTCTCCCTGGAATGACTGACCCAAGGCAGCCGCTTCAGTGAGACATCTCCTGGGTTCTTTTAAAGGGAATAATAATGACTGGTGATGACTGCAGCTTAGGGAGAGTGGCACTGGCATCAAGTCTACCTAATGAAGGTGAATTTAACTGTTGCCACGTAGTTGAGTGGTGTTTACCCAGATGGTAAACAGCTGGGTGATTCAAAGATCTTGCTCCAGAGTTACTAAATCTGTTGTTTCACCAGTGATACAGCCAGGAGCAGCCTGAGGAATATTAAGGATGACAGAGCCCTGGGAGCAGATGTTAGGAAGAAATTCTTTACTCTGAGGGTGGTGAGACACTGAAACAGGTTGCCTGGAGAAGTTGTGGAGGCCCCACCCCTGGAAGTGTTCAAAGTCAGGTTTGATTGGATGGGGCTTTGTGCAACCTGGTCTAGTGGGACGTGTCCCTGCCCGTGGCAGGGGGTTGGAACTAGATGATCTTTAAGGGCCCTTCCAATTCTAACTGTTCTATGATTCTATGAAATTTGAGGTTTAAGAGATATTTTCTTCCAGCAACTTCCATTGAAGAGAAGAGAGAAATTCTGTAAAGACTGGGACCTCCAGTCTGACAGCACAGCGCAGCCACTGTGCACAGGACGCGCAATGGGACTAGAGACTGCAGTGAAGACATGCTGTTTTCATGGTTTCATAATTAAGCAGAAGCAATATCAATCAGGCAAGCAATTTACCTTCACCTCTGTCAAACACTAGGTGTGGACATACCACCTCATCTTGATTCAGCATAGAGCAGCAACACCCCAAAAGCCCCTGGTCCCTCAGCATCCCCCACCTGAAAAGGGCTGCTGAGTTCCGGGGGGAGCGCAGGACCACCACATCCTGGGCAGCACCATGGGAGGCAGGGGATGCTCCAGAAGGACCAGGCTGTGGCGAGGAGCCCTGGCCCATCATGCAGGAGGATGGTAAGGTCAGTCATCAACTGGAATTTCTACCTTGTGCTCCTAAGGGCAAGACACTGACCAGCATTAACTAATCAGTGATTAAACTGTTACTTAGAAACTGTAATTTGACATTCGTGACTTCTCTAATTACTACTGTCTCATTCTGCATCTTGCCTTTCCGGGGAAGGTTATTAGAAGGTCATATGTTTTAGACAATAATTAGTTAAATCTCCTGCCTCTGAATAAGCAACCTCAGATTTCTAACATCTGTAATTCTGAATGTGGATATCTGGATAAACCATCCTAAAAAAGAGAGAGGAAAAATAATTTGCTTTAGCAAAGGAAGGTATTGATAATGTATACCCACAAGAGACTTAAAAAGAAACTCACAAATAGATTAAAGTAATTCATTAAGAACATTAATCAGTTTAGGACTATCACACACTGTAGTAATCAATCATTTTAATTAAAAGGAACCGTGCATTCTCTCCCTGTCTTTTACCTCAGCCCATCTTTGCACACGCGCTGATCAAAGACGTCATATTTCAAAGATGCTGAATACAGTCTCTATAATCTTCGTTAAAGAATTTCACAAAGCAACAATATCCTCTGTTTCTGTTGAAGCGTCTGCCTTCTTAGGGAAGCTTTTGCTTTCGCTCAGAAAGAAACGATTAGATAATTGTCCAGCAGCTCCAGTTCCCGTGCTCTGTGTAAAGGAAGACAGAAGACCCGACTGCCTTACAATGAGGTGTACTGACTCACCCTCTTCCCTCCAGGACAAACCTGGATTTCCATGCACACCCAGGCAAGTGCCACCACAAAGTAACTGTCATTCCTCTGTCCCCCAGGGAGAGCGTGACCCTGCAGAGGGTCTCCATTCTGCCCAGTACCTTTTCTTGAACAGCTGCCAATAGCATGATAGTGTGGAAAGAAAGGAAAGACTACATAGACAGGGAAAATATACAGGGATATTTCCCTACTCTGCAGCATGTTGCAGGTCAGGGATGTCTTGAGCCAGAGGCAACATTCAAAGGCTACAATGGATTTTTCATGCCATGCATTTCTCCAGTCCCTTTTTGAATCATGTAATGAGAAGAGATGAATTCTTTTTTTTTTAATATCAGCTGCTTTGTTCTGGAATTTGCAGGGCAATCTAATACTAAAATGATGGGAAAGAATAAAACATTTTGGCTCTTATAATAAGCAGGGAAACAGTTCTGTTACATTCACAATGTGTTGCAGTCTTCTAGGACCAAAGAGTGCTGCTACTTTCCTTTTAGGAGCATAGGAAAGGAAAAAAAAAAAAAAAAGAAAATGAATTTGTAAAGTAGCTCTATCTTTCTTTCCTAAAGTTGATCCTGGTATTTTAATACCTGCTGCTTAGCTGATATATGCCTCTGCCTATTGGCATGAAGTTTCAAAGGATATCTGGCTTCAATGATATCTAATGTTGATTTAATTTAAGATAGAGAAAGACAAGGCTGTAAAAGTGAGAATCAGTCAAAAAGAAAGGCATAAGTCAAATGTTGTAGCAGGCAAGATTTTTTCAGCTGTCCTTTCCCTGAGTAAGAGGAACAAAAGGCAAATGGATCGGTCACAATCGTGACTCTTGCACTCCTTAAACAGGTGCTCAGACAGAGGGAGTTGGAGGGATCGCTTCATTTTTCACCACCCTACAAGATAGCGGATGGAAACAGAAGCAGCTGATGTGTTTCAGCAGCACTTTCAAAAAGCCACTGGCAGAGTTGTGTACAAGCAGATAAGTAAATCATGGTGTGAAAGATAAGGAGTGATGCGGCCTGCAAACACAGTAGGAACAGATGCATCAATAAAGGGTTGCTTCTCAGTATGACAGAAGGTCACACTCAAGCGTGCTGAAGTCCCAGCCTGAAACTAGTGGGGCTAATTATATTTATATATGACCTGAGAGAACTAGAGAGCAGACAAATAGAAAAAAAAATTCTTTGGATTAATCAAAACTAGAAAAAAGCAGGAGGAACTCCTCAAGACAGTCCTGATGAAGTGATGTGACAGCTAAGACACAGACAAATGTGAAGGAAATGGTCTGAACAGCTCCTCTGCAATATGAGCTTGGAAATGTAATGCAGCCACAAAGGAAAAAGACCCATGTGCGTGATCAGTACGAACTCCTGCTTACAGATACAGTCAAAATGTTGGGATGTGCAAGGAACAGGACAGACAATTCTTAACTGATAAGGTCCCAAGGTAAACAAGATGCTCACCCCTGCCTTTAACGGTGTGTCCGTTCTGAGCCTCATAGCTCAAAAGAATAGAGTTTAAATAGAAAGAGTTCAGAAAGGGAGAGCGCAAACACTAATGGCCATAGCGTAATAAAGGTAGAAAATAATTACTGTATCAGAGAGAAACTGAAAAGCCTGCGACTGTTTAGCAAGCAGGTGAACAAAACAGGATGTATTGAAGAATATTGTCTAAGGGTCTTCCTGTTCTCTGTCCTGTCATAAGTCAAAAGCAAAGTAACATTTCAAGTGTTCGGAAGGCAGCATTTATGCAAATCTGAGACATGGAAATGTGCTCTTTTTCAGAATGGCTAAATAACCCATGGATGTCATTATTTCAAGTATCACATAACCAAGAGCCTTACAGAGTTAACAAGAGGATCAGGCATTTATAGAGCTAGTAGCACACACTGACATTAGGCAGAATAAAACAGTTAGAGTTATAAACTTCTATCGGTCTTTCCAAGCTAGCCATTAGCTTGACCACTCTAAGATTTTTACAGTTTCAGGGGCCATGAGGCATGCACAACAAAATGGCGTGTGATGGAGGCACAACTGAACGAGCAGACACTCATGCTTCTGCAGCACAGTGCAGCACTGCCTGGACTTCACCGTCTTTGATGTAGGTGCGGTCCAGCCACACCAGCGCAGTGCTTTGCCTAAACCAATGAGCGCTAACGCCAGCTTCACATGGCCATGCTGAATCTGGTTGCAAGCACTGAAGACCACCGAGCACTGCTCCACCACCCTCTCTGCTGTGCTTCACCTCACAGTAGGCACAGTCACTCAGCGATACCTGCTGGACCAGGGGGACATCTAGCCTAATTTCATATGACGCTCTCTCTTTTACCAAATAGGAATCAACACAATGCTGATAGTAACGCTACCACTGGACACAGAGACAGCAGTCAGACTGTATTAAGGCCACAATTAGAACAAGTCTAACTCCCTAGCTCCATTCTTCTATTTTGCCACTTTACTATTTATTTTCCTAATCAAAAATAAACAGCACTCCTCATTGCTGCAGTCCTCACTGTAATGCAGCCAAAATATTTTTAAATTTAATTCTGTGTTCTAAAAACTCACTGACTTCAAATGATCACGCTTGGGGGTTCCTCTAGTGAACCACACAGCATTTGCAGACTGCAGAAACCAGCTTGTCTCTCAACAACCTAAAAGAATCGTAAGATGGGAATTCAAGTGAAAAGTAGAATTACTGTAAGAAAACAGATGGCGAAAACTGACAGCTGTTTCATTGTTTTGACAGAAATACCTCGTGGATGACCTGAACATTTGTTTTGGACTGTAGTATTGGTCTGAGAATGGGTGACTTATATTGGAAATGAGCTCTTACAGAAACTTTTAATCCCTCTTTTATTTTAAAAGAAACATGATTGCCAATGTTCAATTAAACAGACGTGAGACATAGTTGCCCTATGGAAATGGGCAGGCTCACTTAAAGGGACTTTGCAAGAAGTGAACCACTCTTTAATATTTATAAGACTGTTCCCGGTTTGCTAAAGTGCAAGTATACGTCTCTTTTTATTGCCTGAGTCACAATATTTAGAGTTAGTTAAAAGTAATTTATTTGCACTAACTCTAATGTGAACAAACTATTCTAAAACAATCCAGTCAGGGAAATCTCAGTGCAAAATACCCTAACTTCTCCTGCTCAAATGGCTGGTCCACCCCTCCGCCCAGCCCTGCAGCATACGTCGGTGTAAGACCCCTTAGTGCTGCCCCACGTCAGAACATTTAAGCTGCCTATTGAAGGTAGCTCTGTTTGAATCTAGGAAATCTCTGACAGTCTTGCTCCTCAATTCTGTTATTTTGTTTGCAAATACAATAATACTAGAATTGGTAATAGGAAAATAGCAAGGTCTTGCACGTGGGCCGGGGAAATCCCATACACAAATACAGGCTGGGTGGAGTATGGATTGAGAGGAGACCTGAGGAGAAGGACTTGGGGGTGTTGGTTGATGAGAAACTCAAGGCAAGCCCGCAGTGTGCACTCGCAGCCCAGAAGAACAACCTACAAGATGGCCAGAGAGGGACTTTTTACAAGGGCATGTAGCGATAAGATGAGGGCTAAGGGCTTCAAACTGGAAGAGGGTAGATTTAGATTAGATATTAGGAAAAAAAATTCACAATGAGGGTGGTGAGGCACTGGAACAAGTTTCCTGGACAAGTTGTGGATGCCCCATCCCTGCAGGTGTTCAAGGCCAGGCTGGATGGGGCTTTCAGCAACCTGATCTAGTGGGAGGTGTCCCTCCCCATGGCAGGGGGATTGGAATTAGATGATCTTTAAGGTTCCTTCCAACCTAAACCGTTCTATGATTCTATGAAAATAGTTGGCAGACCTTGAAAAATGATGCACTTTATGGGTCAAGTCTGCCCATGGACAATTTATAGGCAGAATTTTACTGGAGTTGTGCAACAAAAATAATAGCATAGGTACGGTTCCTAGCATTAAAATCACCCTTTTCCCAGTATACTTTATTTTTCTATAATGTCTTCTCTTTTTCTTCCTTTCCCCACAAAGCATTTCTGTGCTGGCAGTTAGCCAAAGGCATGCAAGAACGAATTGCACTGTTGCAGCATTTAAATTATATCAATACTGAAATGCAGAATAGAGTCCTTTTCTATTTTATCTCTAAATTGAATGCTTTCACAGAGAGGCACTGTTATCTGCATTACAATTTGAGAGCTACATTAGTAAATCTTGAATGCTCTGAATTAGAGTATTCAACTTTTGAGATGGACAGTTGAGCTCACCACAAAAAAATGTATTAAGCTGGAGATATGGCTTCATTTGGAGTGAGCATGAATTTTGAAGAACATCTGTGATTCAGAAACCGAGGCTAAATTTCTGGGGGAACCCGCATTCTGGTGAATGTTACCCCCTTACTCTTTAAAGTAAATCTTTTTAGATTTTCCTGTCTAAAGCTATGCCTGCAAAATGAGTCTCCAGGTACTGTTTCCCTGTCAGATGGGGAAATTATATAAATTCCCACTTTTACACAATCATTGGAGGAGTCTGAAAATGCTGGTTGGGACTGGAGAAGGTTCCCATCTTTTTTACGGCACACTGTAAGTGCACCAGTTAGGCTGCAAGCATATTGATGGGGTGTGCAGCTGATAAACAGGTATACGGGACTGCAGAAATGAATTAAATTTTCTGAGAGGTACCTCAAAGGCCTTATCCTTAGGATTTCAGTGACACTGTAACCCCTCAGTGTCCCACAGTCCCTCACAGGCCCTTTTGGCCTTCAACTAATCTGGAAGTTTTTAGGTTTCCAAGCTGCTGCGGCTGCCGCGTGCTGAGCCACGTGTATCTGATTTGGGATATGCCTGGAAGTGCCGTGCTCTTTGCTCCTGAGGATGACAGCAGAAGGGAAAAAAACCCCGTTTTCAGAATACACACAGAGCAAACAAGCGCATTTAAAAGCGGTGTTTGTGGAAAATTTAAAGATCATGATGATGAAAGGGTGCTATTACCCCATGATAACCAAGCCTGGTTTTGGGAAATCTGTTAGGAAGCATGGTCTGTATTTTCTTTTTTTCATATGTAGGCAATATTTGCTGGCAGATATCCAAAGGGCAGCCATTTCCCACAAAAAGAAAAAAAACCCAAACCAGCTTGGAAAGACTATTTACCTCACTTGGGCTCAAAAGATTATTTCTATGACCCAACTGGTAGTATGAAAGAAAAGTACTCCCACAATTAACAAAATAAGGTCAGAAATAGTTATACTAAAGAAGTTCTTTGCCACTAAAACTTATTTCATCTGGGAAACTGATATAAATTATCTCACTGGTATAAAATGTGCCACCAGTACCAAGACTATTTGATAAAGCTGACCCAGAAACCCCTCTGTGCATAGCTAACTCCTTTGTTCAAAGAAGCTTGAAAAAGACTGAAGGACTTTGGGGAGAAAAACTGATCAGGGCTATGTTAGCAACCTCGTAACAAGGTGGATTTGAGAAAAACGCAAGAGAGATCTGGCTGCGGCTGGAGATGGATCAAAAGCACCTGCAGAAGAAAGAGCCCGCTTCCACGTGGCCAAAGGAAGGTCAGGGCTGGGGTTGGAGTCCCCCCTGTGCCAGGGCAGGGGAGACCTGGTACCCAACAGGGGACCAACAGCTTTGCCACCTGAACCCTGGCAGGAACAGCAAGGGACTGTTGGAATTTTTAGTCCTTTTCCTCAGTTATCATGTGCCTGTAGCTGATTTTCCTCTGTTGGTAGCTCCTTATGCTGGAGGACCCATGCTGACCTCGGTGCCATGGCTGCCCTCTGGCATCATGCCTGTGGAGAGAAGGATGGGGTGCTCCCGTGGTCATCGGTCCCTGGCAGCATGGTTCAAAACAAGGCTACAGCTCATCCTGGCCTCTCCCTCCTGAAATTAGATATTTTTTTTTTGCTAGTGCACAAAACAGTGTCAAATGTTGAAGTTCAAAACATCCCTTTTTTGGACCTGTGGAGAACACAGGAATATGGAACCTTTCCCCTTTAGCTTGAAAAATATGTATCTCCTGGAAGGGTTCACATATGTTTTTCAGTTTAATGAAGAACCTTTTTTATCGAATCCTGTCAGCCGGTGATGCCCATTAAGGAATCTGTTAGAGGTTGCAGGTGAAGGCTTGATCTGTTTGATCCTGACTCTGTGGGGATGAGGAGCAGGTTATATTACTTTGATCTGAATGAGACAGTATGGGATCACATCCATATGCTGCCTGATCTTCCTTTGACCCGAAAACTTGCCTGCAATTTTTATACAACATCAGATATGGATTTCTTTCTCCAGACAAATCTATGGAGACACCTCCTAGCAGAAAGAGATAGCTCCTGCCAGGGCAGGGTTGCAAGTTGTACAGTTTTTCTAAGACCTCCAGCCTCACCTCTCCTCCACCTGTTAGAGCCAGCAGTTACAAACCAGTATTTTCAGTTGCTTATGTAAGTCACACAGGAGGCAGAACACAAAGCTGCTTGCCTGATAGGCTTGCACAATAATTTTGTATATGTTTACTGTGTACAAAAAACACAGTTTTTTGTAACACATCCATGATATAACTGAGCACGTGATGCCACCCACAACGCATCTGCCAGAAACTCTTGCGTTTCTCTCTTTCTCCCTGGCAGATGCCCCACAGCTGTGGCATTTCTAGCCCGAGTGGGACCTGATACTGTTGTCTGTGAAAGTAGTGGAGAACGTTACACATCATTATTTAGTCTCATTATTTATTTGATTGGATTCATTGCATATTATGGGGCTGATGCTGTCTGAGTCCATTCCTGTCCGTAGCAGAGAGCAGAAGTGAGGTTATCTACTTGTGCAGCAGATAAATCGCACCCAGGGAGAAGCGCTGACCCTCTCAGCATCTGGATGCTTATCTGCAGGAGTCTGCGCTTGTGCACCTGTATGACCAATGGGATAACCTTTAGCTGGCTACTGGAGACTGGAGACAGATGCTAAGCTTGCAGCAGAGCTCAGCTACCTAATTGGGGTGACACTGTGAGTTGGTTTATTACCCTTGCAGTCCCTGGAGATAGACAGGTGTCCAGGCAAGTCACTCCAAACCCCTCCGTTCCCAAAGAATGTACAGAGATGTGGCCAGAGGCTTCTAGGGCAGCTACACTAGCTGGAAGTGTGTGTCTTTTCACTGAAGGTACCACGTCGTGGTGTGCAATACAGGTGGTCTGAAGGTCCCTGGCCACTCTCCCTGGTGGTAGTGATGTTCCCAGAGCCCTCGATTGATGAAGAGTGGCAGATGACAGAATCACATCATCTTGCAGCTGATGGATGGGTCCAAGGCATGGGTGGACATGACATCCACCATGCTATGGACACAGGAGGGGAGCCATTTGCCAGGAAGGATGAGCTGACCACGAAATGTTCCTGTGAGCCCTCCAGAAAGGCACATCATATGGGGGTGAAGCAAAAGCCCTCCTTTTGGCTTTGTCTGGTTCCTTCTGTTCCATGCTTATCAGGGGAGAAAAACTGATGGGAAAATCGCCTCCTACAGCAAATGCAATGCTCAGGCATAGGCAGACACAAGACTGAAGCACATCTTTGTTCTGGGATTGTTAATGCAAGGAGCAATTCATTCTCTTTTGATACAATGGCACACATAAGAATTAGCTCCAGTGAAGCTGGAGCTTAAATTACTGTGGGGCTAAGAATTGGTTACGAATCTCTAATTGAAGTTTCCAGAATATCAGTATTTTTTAGAGGTTCCAGCAGCTCCATTGCACTAAGAAAGACCGGAAATTTTACTTAAAAGCTTGAAAATGGATAGGTATAACAGAGCAGAGCAATGTAGCAATAAGAGTAAGTGAACCCAATGTGTGACTAATAAGGAAGTACCATAGTCCAGAGAGGTAAAACATCAACAGAAAGTAATGTGAGGTCTGAAAGATGAAGGTGATGGCACCATAGGTAACAAATCAATCTCCAGGAACATTTTTTTATATTTCTCGGGAACCATCTCACCAAAAATCGTAATTGCTGCTACAATTCGTTTGGCCAAAATCTCTTTGCTTCCTCCTCTCAACAGCCTTATTGAAGCCAAAAAAATTTCTTGGATCGCTACAGAGAGCACAACTTCATTTGAAACTGATAAATTATATAGCATAGCATCCTGCTTTCTAAACAGTACTAATGAAATGCTTTCAACTCTGCAGAACATGTGTAACCTCTGTTTGAAGGGATTCTGTCAAATGTGAACCTGTTTTGGTTGATTATTGCTTGAGAAATTAATGTATATGAAATTAAGAAGCTGGTCTCTACCTCAGTCTTTTCCCTGCCATGGTTCCTGATGCTCCGATTTGCTCAAGCCACAGGTGTCTGCTGTGCATGTACTTACCTGTACCAAACTAAACCTCAGCCCTGCAGCTGTATGGTGGGGTCCGTCTGCCCTACTGTAGGCATACCCAAGGCAGCTTTACTGTCCAACGTGAATATTCAATTCAAATTTGAGTCAAATTTGCTCAAAATACTCAAGCCTGCACTGTCCTTTGTGCTCCTGTGTCTACCCTGCCATCAATATCCCTGGTAGGTTGGACTGAGCTCAGGTGTGTCCCAATGGGCCCCATCTGCCACTGGCCACAATGGCATCAGTCTACCTGAAGAAAAAGGATGTTGTAGAAGAACCTCTGAGCTACTAGGAATGAAATGCATTGCACAACTCTGGCAAATTGGGAGAATATCTTCTATCGTTTATTTATTTTTGTCTCTTTTCTTCTTAAAATAAAAACATACCACTTTGCTTAGCAACTTTATGAAAACACACATCCATATTCACATACAGTACACAACCATTTTCTTACAAAAATGTCTGGTTTCTTCATGGGTTACTTTGATTTCACAATAAATCTCTTCTCTTTGTGTAGAGAATTAGAAAGAGAGAATTTTTTTCCAACGTAGCTGACTTTAGAGTTTGGGGCTGAGAAACCAAGAAGAGAGTAAAATGGATTCATATTGAAGTATCAAAAGGTAGCCCTCTTTGATCTTATTTTGGCTAGGATCAAGAACACCCAACAGCTTAATGACACCTGTGGCATTTATAAAGCTGGAGTGCTACGGAGACTTTTGCCTTGAGCACTTCTCCCTGTTGCTACAAAATTTATAAGATATGTGTGCTACCTGGACCAGAAGGTCTGTGCTCTTGCAGTGTTTACAAACTTCACAGCAGTGCCAGCCAGGGAGCGAGAACCTCTGAAATGTTCCAGAAACTATGGAAATTCCAGACACACAGAGCAACAAATTTGCAATTCTCACAGCCTTCTTTGCATAGGTAATAGATTTTCATCAATCAGGATGTATAGGGGACTTCCTATGGGAGTACCTAAGTGAAATCAGCCCAACAATCTCACTCTAAAATAGTGAAAGACTCCAGTCTGAGTTAACATAACAAACCATAGTTATTAGATGTAGCTAGCTTTGAGATAAGATTTCTGTTGCCTTTCCTCCAGCTATTAGTAGCAACATAGAAAGATGAAGGTTTATGATGCTTCTTCCAAAGGTGGAAAACTCAGGTATGTGTTAGGGGTTGTAAAGGATGAAAACTGATGTTGAGTAGCCCAGACATTCCTCCACAGCTTCCCCGACTGGCAGAAAAATTTACAATGAATTAATTTAATTCTGATGTATGTTCAGGTAGATTTGTCCCAACTGACATGACAAAAAAAAAAGTCCTGTAGTCTTAACCGGAAAAGACATTAGCCTCTTTGCAGCAAGACTGTTGAAACATACTCATAAAGAGAACTTTAAAAAGCAACGCACAGTTCAGTTACAATCCCACATACGCTCTATGATACAGTGTCAGAGACAACACTGAAATAATGGCAGACATAATTCTGAAACCCATCCTGACTGTGAAACCTGTGAAGTGATGGATGTCCAGGAGAGAGAAATAAATTAAAATCTGAACTGCTTCTTGGTTTACTGCAAGCAGGCTCTTCAAGAAAATCCAAAGCTTACACTGATTATTCTCTTACATAATGTTTTAAAATACCAAGATTCATTTTTTAAATTGGCTTCAATATTGCATTGGGCCTCCCATGTGATCCAGAGGAAGAAAGACTTTGACTACATTAGAGGAGAGAAACCTTCAGTTGTATCTCCTCGATTAGGAGCTGTGGGACTGCTGGGGCAGCCAGGCTTAGACTAAGAAAAGAAATGACATCATCCAGCAATGATGATTAATCTTAAAGTGAAGCTTATCAGCTGCAGTCTCATCTTCTCTGACATCGAGGAATGAAAGCAGGACTGAGAATACGTCTGGCAGGTGAGCTGAGGTGCTAATTGTATAAGACATCAGCAGGTTAACAGGAAGAAGAGACACCTTCAAAGTCCTCAGCCTGGAAAGGCGTGATGGGGGTAGAAAACATTTAGACACATGAAGGAAGGGCAAACTTGAGTGAAGTGCTGCCTCCTTGTCATTCATCTTCTCTGTGCTAAAAAGATATCTAGAGGTACAGCTCCCAAAGAATCTGGCTGCAAATCACTCAGAAAAGCCAGATGGGTCTCCATCAGCCACAGAGCAGCAGCAGCCTCTGGAGAAAGCGTGGTTTGGCTCAGCTGGAGCTACACAGATGTGCCCTGGGAGGCCCAGTAAAACATGCCATGGTTTTCTACATCTTAAATGATCCTGAGTATCTTATTTATATGTTTCTACCTTCCAGCACGCCTGGGAAATATTCCTGAGACCAGCTCCTAGTTATTCTCACATCACTCCGGACTGCACTGAAAAGCATACTTACACAGCACCCCATCTTCTCTCTGCTGCCAGTAACTTCCCAATCCATTGGCCAGTTTCAACCATATTGGACAAAAGAGTGAAGGTCTCAAAGAGAACTGAGAGCCTACAGACTCCACAGAAAGCTGCAGGCTACACAGAGGAGACACTATGGCTCAGATACCCACAAGATTATCCCAGTCATTTTTGTGTCTCAGCTGAGATGCGCAGGCAGTCAAATGGTGCCTGCACATTGCTGTCAAATTACTCTGCAAGAGGAGACTGTACATATATGCAGGGACAACTAAAAATCTCACTATAATTCAGTCATAAAGCCAATCAAGCAAGAGATATAAATCTGTAGGAAACTAGGCTTTGTTAGAACAGGTGCTTGCAAAACTGCTTGTTAGCAAATTAAGTTTTCCAGCCATTCTCTGTGTGTTGTTAATAACCTCCCTGTGAATGTTTATTTTCTGCTTCAATCTACAGAGCTAACCAGTGACTGAAAATGCATGGGATAAAGTGATAACGTCATCATTGCACGTTCCTCCTGGTGGTGCACTGAAGACTAAACTCTTTAGTCAGGGTATCCCAGCTGGCTTTTCTTCCCATACTGCCTCAAATGAAGTTTCATCTATGAGGAGTTAAAACTAATCGTCAGCGAAAGCATTAGTAGCTCTGCAACTGCGCAGGGCACTTTAGTCCTGAGTTTAAGTTATTAAAACCCATAAACATGTTTGTTCTTAAATGTGGGCTAAAGAGTTTTGCTAAACTAGGTTACAATCTTGAATTATAACCTAAAACAGTTGCTACTCAAATAGCTTTAAAAACCCCCTTATTTACTCAGGTTCTGGAGAGTTTTTCTGAATGAACAATTAAGGTTTAGACCTTACTTTACAAAGAAATATACAACTTGTATTATTTGTCATTGGGCTTGGATTTATCTGAAAGAACATTCCTTCCCTGTGATAACATGTAACTTATTTGGGGACAAATCTTAAAATAGTAATGAAGACAAAATTCCTACTGACTTCAGAAAGTCAACATTTTTAACTGCTTCATGTCAATAAACAATGTTTTGCTGTTGATCACTGGCTGACTACTGATGCCTTCTGAAAGGACAGAAAATAAAGGTTTTATGTTCACAAATAATTCATGGAGAGAAAGGAAGAATTTCAGGGAAATTAGGAGAGGTTCATTGCCAAGCCAGAAGGAAAAATCATGAGGGTATGATTTTGAAGATCAAGTGAAAGTGGGAAAACGAAAATGTCAGATACCCCCTTTTTCAGACTGAAGAGGCTAATTCCCCGTGTAGCCTCATTCAGCTCAGTAGGAGTAAACCTGGTACAAAGTAGTTTCCCCCAGTTACTAGTATCATAACCACAATTGTTAGTCATAGATGAAATTATTTAAAAAGAAGGAGTATTTTCCCCTCCCCATGAATTTTGAAAAGCTGTCAAAAGGTATTTTATCTGTCCATTAGCTCCCATCACAGCGCAACTGCATCAAATTACAGTTACAGAGTTTTTTTCACGATTGCATTGAAAGAGAAGTCCAGTGTGATAACTTGAAAACAAACTGTGAAAGTGTAGGATGAGTACATAATGTACAGCTTCACATACAAAGTAAAATTTAATTTATGCACATGCACAATTAAAATTTCTTAGGACATAGCTTAGGATCTTGCTAGCTCCTATTTTCTTCCTAAGTCAAAGAATTCAAACTCCTTACATTCTCTGTCATTTAAATGGGAATTTTAAACAGCCTGAAACCAAAATATTTCATCATTAGACTATCAGCTGCAGACAGTGGAATAAAAGGATTTGCCTCTGCATCACAAGACTTGCTCTGGGTTCTAGTGAGAAGCTTTGTGTTTTGGATAACTGTGTCTCTCAAGACCTGAAGGTCAGATGTTGTACAGTACTACTCTGTATTTCGGAGAACTATATTTTGCCCTCTTGGAATCATGAGAAGGTAGAAGCTGAAACGTCTGCAACTCTATAAGAAAAAGCCTCATAAAACTCATTATAAGATGTCCCGAAATATATTCATTATGCAGCTAATTTATTTTGAATGTCAGCCACAAAAAAATATATAAAACAGAAATGCAAGTCTTTGTAAGATACTCTTAATTATACAAGTTATTTCATAAATTACTTCTCTAACATAAGCCTTCACTGTTTTCTTGACCAAAATAAAGATGACATATCTGCACATGAAAAAAACATATTGATAAACAAGGTGAATAAATTTCATTGAATATCCACGTCTTCTGAAAATGCTCAAAACCAAACATCAACTTCTTTCTAAAAGAATAGCTTGCCATTAATTATGTGCTAGATGCGCAAAGGGACACCATAGCTAAAAAAAAGATGCAGCTGCAGAAATTAATTTTTGTGTGCTATTCCTCTGTTAGACATTCCAGCTGTGTCTTTTGCCAATAATGGACCTGAAAGATGACAGAAATGCGTTAGACACAACAGAAACGCATCATTATAGAAAACCCTGGGAAAAAGAGATACGACAATTTACACGAGCTAATTCTGAGCAGCCTGGAGTCCCAGCGGATCCCGTGAAAAATGAAGCGTGTGGATTGGCAACACGGACAGCAGAATGTCTCTCTCCAGAAATGAAGACTCAAACCATTTTTATGTAACAGAGCAGCGTCTTACTGAGGCCAATAGTTGTATAGAAATCTAGCGGGAATGAGATCAGAATAAAGGGGCAAATCTCCTTTTGTTAATCACTGCACTTTGTAGGATATATGGACAACTCTGTGTTGGTGTGGTTGCTCCAGTACATTGACGCTGTGGTAAATTGAGATCTGAGGCTTCAGCTGGCCCCTGGGCAGCAAAGATGGGCAAAGGGAAAGTGGACACCCACCACTGCAGGGAGCAGGGAACCCAACTTTTTTCCCACACAGGATGGGGCTGATGTTCTTAGCCTGCCAGGAGAAGTTCTGCAATCACACACGTGAAGGAGAGAAGCTCATTTCTTCTCTGGCACAGCAGAAACCAGGCAAGGAAAGATTGCTCATTAGGGATGATACAGAAAGGGTAGGGCAGCAGTAAGTTTTTGGAGGACAGTTTTCTCTTTAATCCCTCATTTTACTGCCTGCTTTTGGCATAAGGTGGCACAAGTTTATTCTCTGGCAGTTTATCTTGTAAGGTCTCCTAGGTTGAAAAGGAACCAGAGGAAGGAGCAAGGGGAAACACGTGCTAATACTCTGGAGCAGCCCAGGCAGAAATGCAAACTAATAAAAATGATGATGATGTTAATAATAATATGATATGTGAAATAACTACAGCTGACATATGATCTATTGATTAAAGTCTTTCATATGACAGGATGTCAGCCAGCAGAAATAGGAAATCAATACCTCATTTAACAGCAAAGAACAACTCAACCTCCTCCAGGCCAAAGAGAGACTGGGATGTTTGAACAGAGACAATACAAATTTATTTGATCTATTTTTGTGAAAGAGAAAGGATTAGTTATACTAAATAATGTGTTTCCCTGAATTCAGCAGGGAGGGGAGTTTGTCAGGTAGCTTACGAGCAATTAGTCAGTCTCGACAAATAACAGCTGTGTTCATGCACTTCAGTGCATGTTTCTGGGATGTCAGGATTTTTGGATAAACCAATGTATTTCAACAACCACAGATTCCAATAAACATGGATATAAGTACATATAACAAAGGTAGGAAACGTGATGTTTTCAGGGCTTGGATACTATTTACATATTTGCTGCAAAATGCAAATTCTACCCCAAAAGTTGGATGTCTGCCACTAGGAGTTGACAAGCCACAGAAAAACGTGCCTGTGAGGAGGCCCTGATGGAGCAATGCTCTCCACACCCTAGGTAAGCATGTTCCTCTGGGGAGGAGCAGATGGGTGCATCAATTGTTCCTGTTGATCTCCTGAGTCACATGAGTTTTCTGGTCCCTGCTAACAGACACACACACAATGGGGAGTTGTTTGTACCATCCTTTTTTTTTCTTTTGAGGCAAGTACTTTAGTTCTAGGGGTTTTGCTCTAAAAAATGGTCTTCATTCCTAAGAACGAATCTTTGGTGAAAACAGAACTAGAAATAACTCATGCATTTTTAACGGGAAGAGTAGTATAGCACAGGAACACATGATCAATGGATGTGGTAGACTATTGCATGGCATTTTTATAACCAGGCTGCATACAAAAGATGTACTGCTTCATGAGTCCAAAGTTACTGAAATTCATGAAGGACCCAAAGGGAGATAATTCTTTGGATTGCAGGTTGTGATCTGCGGGCAGCTTATAAGGAGTCATACTTGCCTTATTTCTCTTTCTAAGAAGAGAATAAAGCGATAAAAAAGGCATGAATACAACAAAGCAATTTGTAAAACTACATGGGAAAGCTCTTCACTGCAGTAGAAATATTGCATTTTCATGCATACAAACCACAAGTGATCTGCAAAGAAAACTGATTCTCTACAGTTTCACAGAAAAAAAGGGGTTATATGTGTAGTCTCACAAGGGAATGTTTACTGTGAGCGCTCTTTCCACCCAGTATCTCCTCTGCTTTTTTTCTGCTCCCCCACAGCTGGCTCCTTCTTGTCAATCCTGAAGAAAGACATTCTTCAAAGGCACGCTGGTCACCTAGGGTGCAGGGTGCACATGTGAAAATGCAGCACCCAGGGACATGAAAAATGAGCGCCTCAACAGCACTGAGGTCTGGGTGCTCATCCCTGGAGGGGAGCTGTGGTTACCCTGATTAAATTCATTATTTCATCTTTGCCCTTACCACTTAGCCTCACCATAGTGTAGCTATTGCTATTTCAGTTGCCAGGATGGTGGCACTTCGTCTTCCAGTCAGTAAGAAGGGGTTTAGGGAGAGACTGAAGCGTTTCCACCACATTCCTCTTCTGTGTACTTTTCCACCCTGAGCACAGAGGTCCTCTCCCAAACAAAGCCAAATTCCAATTTTTTCTTTTGAAGAACGAGAATTAATGTTTTTTCTTTACTCTATTATATAGTCTATACCTTGTTTTAGCAAATGTACCAAGTATTTGAGAATTTACATTCAGGTGGGTTTTATTTAAGATATGATTTATTACCAATACACTGCTGTAAGGGATGTTTTCCTGCAGCCGTGTTGACAATCTCAGTGAGGAGCCAAAGATCAAAAGAGCACGAATGCTAAGTAACATGTTAATCAAAAATACTGGAGCTAAAATTCACTGACTGTATTTTGGGGAAATCCACACAGCTGTTGTTAAACTCTGACTGTTCTCTGCTTTAAAAAGGCATCTGTCTCCAGAGCAATAAATTGTTCACAAAAAAAAATAATATTAAAAAACAGACTATGGAGAACGAATTAATCCATAATTTCAACATGCAGAGATGAGGATAAAAGCTCCGTATTATGCAAGCATACATTTTTATTCTGCTCATTTTTGTAGCATGCCCAACAAAGAGCTAAGTTATTCTTGATTTAAGCAAAAAATATATAAACTTGAGCTCGCACTTTTGACTTGATTTTAAAGTTTTCCTATTAATATAACTGTTTTCTATAACCATCAGTACCAAGTATCACATCCAGAGTATTGTACATTCTCAGTTTTTGGTGCAGCTAACTAATTAAACCCTACCCCGCACCCTTAGGAAATGCAATAGCCCAACCATGTAATAGGCTCACTAGTTATAAGGAAAACACCAGGTCTCTGGGGACATTGAAAATGCTCCAATATCTAACTTGCCTCTTCTTAGCAAGCGATTAGCTAGCACAAATGGTGACCTCAGAGTCCACGTTCCCTGTTTTCAGGCAAGGGCATGGTTCAGAGAGCTCTCTCGTTGCAGCCTCATGTCCAGCCCAGTGACATACACGTGCATGATCTGCTGGCACAAATGTGGTGGAGTGCCACGACCTCCTCCTCTAGGGACAGTCTTGGCGGGGTGGGAGGGCTGAAGCCCAGAGGGAGCTTTGCAGTGTTATCACCTGTAAAACCACAGCTTCACTTGGGATTTGCAGTCCAGTAGCTGCAACATTTCAAAGAGAAACTTTTTTTTAGCCTAATACAGGCAAGGTGACTGCTTCAAAAAAAAAAAACCCATTTATACTGATATTTTTGTATAGAGATACAGAGATTTGGGAATGCACATGTTGAGGAGTGTGGTGATTTTTTCTCATTTTAGAGACAAAGTACATGATGCTTTTAGGTTCACCTGCACAGCTCAGGCAAACCAGTGCTGAAGTGGAGGGGTAGCAGCCAGTGTAGAGAAGGTTGGCATGTCCCAAGTACAGACCTGCTGTAATTGCCTTAAAAGCAGCACTGGATATGCATGGAGGACAAAAGAGGTGACACTTATTTGGAATAGGAATGGACATTTTAAAAACAAGCTATTTCTGAAGGCCTGAGGACCGTGAGTTGCCTGCTGCAACTGGGAGCAGATGTTAGCTGGAAAACAGACAGGCGATGCAAAGCTATAAATACAAAGGACTTCCCCACCACAAACTCTCCCTGCATTAATGTGAAGAAAGGCACAACTCAAGGACATTAAGACATGGAAAGCTACAATTTGCACACTTCCATAGTACTGTCTATTCAAGGATTTTATATAATAGGTTACAGCTTTATTCTTTTTAAACTGCCCATGTGAGGGAGATACTCTGCTCCTTTTACAGCTGAGGAACCCTAGATACGCAGACATTAACCCTATATTGCGTTTCTTTCCAGGATATCCAATCTGCCTCACAAAATATCTGCCTGCAGCTCTGCTGAGCTCCTTGGAAATGCAATAACATTTAGGCAAGTGCCATAGCACCTGAAAGCCCACCACACTGCCCCACAGTGCCCACACTGTCCCTAGTGGCACAAGGGCAGCGGTGGAAGACCCAGCACCTCACCAGAGCTCAGGTCAATGCAGAAACTTTTGTGACCCTGGCCACCATCAAGCGTTGTCCATGCTCAGGTCTCCAAGCCTGGTCTGGCAGGTCTCTGTAGCTGGGGGAGTCCAGCCACACCTTCACCACAAAAGCACAATCTTCTTCCCACTGCAGAAACTGGGACACAAAGTGAAATACAGCACTGCCCAGTGAGCAGCTATCTTACCCTTAGGACTCTTTGTGACTTTCTAGGATTGTTCTTGAAACTATATGGTTTAAATATTTCATGCTGTAATGCAGCATACCAGCTGACATCTCAGGAGGAATTTTTGAACTGGTATAAATTAATTATCCCTCATACCCACAGATCATTTCTTCAGCAGGCTTGGACAATTTTTTCATTAACTACCAACTAAAAGCAACTTAATTTTTCCCTTCAAAAGCTATTTTTCCAAGTGTTTTTAGTATTATTTTCCATAGGTCCAGTATTTTATTTAAGATTCCTTGACACTTAAGTCTCAAACACCAAAGCTAGATATGAATATTTGAATGTAGTTTTGGATTTCAACCTCAGGTGGCAGAGAAACTGAGGAGCATGGGAAAGCTGGTATTTTCTATTAGATGTATTTTTTTAAGAAAAAAGGGATAGGTGAGGAAGGAGGGGCAGAGAGGTTGCCCTCTACATGAAGAAATGGCTAGATTGTGAAGAGCTGTCTCTGAAGAATAGCCACGAGCAGGTTGAAAGCTTATGGGTAAGAATTAGAGACCGAGACAACAAAGGGAACCTTGTAGTTGGTGTCTACTACAGGCCGCCTGATCAAGGGGAGCCTATTGACAAAACCTTCTTACTCCAGCTACTGGAGGCATCACACTTGCAGGCTCTCGTCCTGCTGGGTGACTTCAACCACCTTGACATCAGCTGGAAAAGTAGCATGGTGAGCTGTAGGCAATCCAGGAGACTCCTGGAGTGCATTGAGGGTAACTTGTTAAGCCAGGTAACAGACAGCCCTACCAGATGGGATACGATAGTGGACCGGATGGTCACCAATGCAAGTGAGCTAATCGGTGATGTCAAGATTGGAGGCAGCCTGCACTGCAGTGATCATGCACTGCTGGAGTCGACAGTTCTGAGGGATATGGGTCAGGCAAAGAGTACAGACAGGACCCTGAATTTTAGGAAAGCAAAATTCCAGCTCTTCAAGGAGTTAGTCAATAGGATCCCCTGGGAAACTGATCTCAGGGACAAGTGAGCAGAACAGAGCTGGCAGATCTGTAACGATGCTTTCCACAGAGCGCAAGTGCTCTTAATCCCCAGGTGTAAGAAATCAGGAAAGGAAGGCAAGAGGCCAGCATGGCTGAGTTGAGACCTGCTGGTCAAACTAAAGGGCCAGAGGAAAATGCACAGGCAGCGGAAGCAAGGACAGGTATCTTGGGAAGAGTATAGGGACGCTGCCCAGTTGTGTAGGAATGTGGTTAGGAAGGCCAAGGCGCAGACAGAGCTGAACTCGGCAAGGGACGCAAAGAATATTAAGAAGGGCTTCTATTGGTATGTCAGCCAGAAAAGGAAGGTCAAAGAAAGCAGACACCCTCCCCACCACCCCGATGAGCAAGCCTGGCAAACTGGTAACAATGGACAAGGAGAAGGTTGAGGTACTCAACAACTTTTTTTCTTCAGTCTTTACTGGCAACCTTTCTCCCCACACCTCTCTAGTGGATGGACCTCAAGACAGGGACTGGGGGAGCAAACTGTAAGAGAAGATAAGGTTTGTGACCACCTGAGGAACCTGAACATACCAAAGTCTATGGGACCTGATGAGATGCATTCCAGAATCCTGAGGGAATTGGCTGATGTAGTTGCCAAGTCACTCTCCATGATATTTGAAAATTCATGGCAGACAGGTGAAGTCCCTGGTGAATGGAAAAAGGCAAACATCGCAACCACTTTTAAAAAGGGCAGAAAGGAGGACCCTGGGGACTACTGACCTGTCAGCTTCACGTCTGTGTCTGGGAAGATCATGGAACAGATCCTTCTAGAAGCTATGTTAAGGCACATGGAGGACAGGGAGGTGATTCAAGACAGCCAGCATGGCTTCACCAAAGGCAAGTCTTGCCTGGCCAACCTAGTGGCCTTCTATGATGGAGTTACTACATCAGTGGACAAGGGAGGAGCTACAGAAGTCATCTATATGGAGTTCTGTAAGGCCTTTGACATGGTCCCCCACAACATCCTTCTCTCCAAATTGGATTCAATAAATGGACTGTTCAGTGGATGAAGAACGAGTTGTATGGTCACATCCAGAGGGCAGCTCAATGTCCAGATGGAGATCAGTGACGAATGGTGTCCCTCAGGGGTACATATCCTCCTGGTCTAGCGGAAGGTGTTCCTGCCCATGTCAGGGGGCTTGGAACTAGATGACCTTTAAGGTTCCTTCCAACCTAAACCATTCTATGATTCTATGATTCTATGATTCTATGATTCTATTGGGACGTGTACAGTTTAATATCTTCATCAATGACATAGACAGAGGGATTGAGTGCATCCTCAGAAAGTTTGCTGATGACACCAAGCTGAGTTGTGTGGTTGACACACCTGAGGGATGGGGTTCCATCCAAGGGCACCTGGACAAGCTTGAGAGCTGGGCCGATGTGAACCTCATGAGGTTCAACAAGGCCACGTGCAGAGTCCTGCACATGGGTCGGGGCAACCCCCAGTATCAATATAGGCTGAGGGATGAAGGCATTGAGAGCAGCCCTGCCGAGAGGGCCTTGGGGGTACTGGTGGATGAAAAGCTGGACATGAGCCGGCAAAGTGTGCTTGTGCCCAGAAGGCCAACCATATCCTGGGCTGCATCAAAAGAAGCATGGCCAGCAGGTCTGGTGATTCCCCACCTGGAGTACTGCATCCAGTTCTGGAGTCCTCAGCACAGGAAAGATATGGACCTGTTGGAGCAAGTCCAGAGGATGACTAAAAATATGATCAGAGGGATGGAATACCTCTCCCTATAAGGAAAGGTTGAGAGAGTTGAGTTGGGTTTATTCAGCCTGGAGAAGAGAAGGCACCGGGGAGACCTTATTGCGGCCTTTCAGTACTTAAAGGGGGCTTATAAGAAAGATGGGGACAAACTTTTTAGTAGGACCTCTTGTGATAGGAAAAGGGATAATGGCTCTAAACTAAAAGAGGGTAGATTCAGACCAGATATAAGGGAGAAAATTTTTACAGTGAGGGTGGTGAAACACTGAAAGAGGTTGCCCAGGGAAGTTGTAGATGCCCCATCCCTGGAAACATTCAAGCTGAGGTTAGAGGGGGCTCTGAGCTACCTGATCTAGTTGAAGATGTCCCTGCTCATGGCAGGAGGGTTAGACTAGATGACATTTAAAGGTCCCTTCCAATGCAAACAATTCTATGAGTCTATGATTCTATGATTGATACCAGAAGGTACATGTATCACATGTTGTGAAAACTGACTTTCTGGGTTCAGCAAAGAGAAAGGCAGCAAAAGCATCTGCTCATGGACTGCAGATGGCTCTGGGAAGCACAGGGCTAGGAACAAACACCCACTGAAAATGAGAAATGGGAAGGTACAAAGCTTATGGGTTTTGCTTTCATTACAGGCCCAGCCGTGGGCAAGACTGACACGCACTGGTAAGCGTTAAAAGAACTTGCATCATGTTATACAAAGTGTACATGCTGTCATGGCCATGCACGAGTCAGAAGTGAAACTGGGAAACTAATAAATTTGAGTGTACCTGCTCCGTGTCTGCACAGACAAACTCCCCTTCGGGCCCCTACCAGCACACCTGAACTTTAATAACCCTGTGATGTTCTGCCGAGCACAGGCTTCCAGCTGTGGCAGTGACTTTCTACCATGCTAGAAAACTCCTAGCTAGCCATTAAACTCTGCTAAGGCTTGAGCTGGATGGGTTTTCTCAAGACTGTCCTTTTCCAGTCCCAGCTCAAGGAGGGAATTAGCTGAGTACCCCCAGGGATTTGTGAGCCCTGGGGTGTGCTGCCTGCACGGACCTGCCTGCACTTGTAGGACTGGTATTTGCCACCCTGTAACATGCCCAGGGTGCACAGGGACTCTCCCCTGAGAGATGGAGGTGGCATGAGTGAGAAACACGTGGCTGAAGGCATCATTACCTTTGGCATTTTCTAAAAAACTCATGCAATGTCAGCAGTTAAAGCCATAAAGTGATCTCAGAAAGCTTTGTTCATTTATTACCCAAATCTGTAACATCTTTTTCTAAGCAGGAAGTAAATTACTGTTAGTTTTCTTCTTTCCCATGATCAGAACAAAGAGCTGTTGAGAATTTGTGTGTGGGCTGGCGAACTTCCTCGACAAAGATAAGAGGCTGACTTTAATGTATTGCTATCACAAGCGGTGAGGAATGAAAGGTGTTATGTTGAGTACGTTTATTAAAGAACACTGAACTCTGAAACCTACTTTAAAGCTGGTAAATCTGATCTTTGGTTCTATGACACACATATGAAACGGGGGAAGTCTATTGGCTGCATGGCAGCTGCTGTGACTTCTCTGTGAGAGTTACTTCACTGCCACCACCAAAGCGCTTTGCTCCAGGAAAAGCACTGACTGGGCAGCAGTAAATAAAAGATGGGCACTCTCTGCCCGGACCTAATTTCAAGTAGGTCAATTCTTTATTGCCAATGACACAACAGGAGATGCTCATATTCGGTCACCTCACACCCTGAGATAACATCTAGACCAGAACACCAAACTAGCCTGCACCTACGTTGCGGCACAGCCTCCTCCACAGCTTAACTGCTGCAAAATACTGCAGAGAAGGTGGTGATGGGAGTGGTGAAAGGGGAAGGAAGCACTTCTAACTGGTTTGAAGCATGTCTAGGGATGAAGCGTCACAAATCTGGATTTGTTTTCATTTTTGGCTAAAACTATTTCCATGCTCAGTTTTTTAAAGAAAACTTTATGTTGGCTACAGCCACTTTTCACCAGAGTCTCAGCCTAGGTAAAAAGCTACTGGAAAATGGTTTGAAGGAAGATCTTGACCAGTCTTACAGAGAATTCTTCAAAGCAAGTCCTTAGATTTGATATCTGCAACAACAAAATTCTTATTTGGAAAATCTTATTGTATCTTCCAGATGAAATCAGTACAGAAGAGGGAGTTAACCTCTACCCATATAACGTATGTGTCACACAAGACACATACTTATTTTTAAAACAACTATCTACCTATGCTGAATATGCTCTCTAATCACAGGACTTCCAAGAATATTTGCACACTTCTTCCTTTTGCAAATGTCAAGATCACTAAGGGATAAACAGTAACATTTTATAATTACATCATTTTTGCTTCTCAGCAGTTCATAAAGAACCCCTTACACCACAGGAATTTTACTTTTTTTTTTTTTTTGCCAGATTGTGAGATCAAACACAGCCAAACCAATTATCTACAATTCTCAAATGACTAACATGCAAACAAAAATACTTGCAGCAAAGCAAGGAAAGTGCCAAATTTCTTTGTAATGCAACAGAAAAACAAGGGTTGCAGTATTTTCAAGTGCTTTGATTAAAAGTTATAATTCTCAATGGGACAATACGTCAGATGTTAGTGCAAAGTCAGCTTTACTGAGTGAAGCTGAACCATATTCAACCTCTGATTTTGCAGCAATGTATGTCCTTATGTCACTACTTGGGACTACTGCAGCACAAAGCCAGAGTACAACATGCTCAATTTGTCCTTCGGCTGCTTCATAAAGCAGCAGGAACAGCCCCAGGAAGGCACAGCCACACCGAGAGATTCATGGAAGAGCTGGGAAAAGCTCCCAAGCTTTCCCTTGGGAATACACTTGGAGGACAAAACCAGCAGCAGAAGAGTGGTTCCCTAAGGAGGCAGGTGGACAACAAAGCAGCCTCAAGCCTGAGTTGCAACAATGGTGCATCATCACAAGTTGATATGGATTCATGACTGCAATGAAGGATCCATCCATGATCAACTTGGGTCTCTGGAAATCTCCAATATCAATGCAATTCTCTGGCTGCTGTAAGTTGAGTACTGCTGATCTGAAGAGTGCATATTTATGCAGAAACACCATTTATAAGCTCACAGTGCAATTGCATAATGGCATTGCTATGTAAAGAGGCTCTCTGCGGGGCGCTCGGCGGGCACACTTGATAATCCCTTCATACATGCAATATAAGGATCTGAACTGCTGATATGCAGTGAAGCTTGAAACGTGAAAACAGCACACAAAGTTCAACGTGCAATTAACCATAAAAGCAACACTGCCTCGGTTTTCAGGGGCATTTACAATATGATGCCTGAGCTGATTTAATAGTATGGAAAAGACAGCAACTGACAACGTCTCTCAGAGGAACAGAACAAGCACAAGTATATTTAAGTCACAGACATGTGACAGAAATGGTAAGTGGGAAATAACTGATCAAGACTGTCAAGGTTTTCAAAAACGGACTATAATTTAGAAGATATTTGGGGTGGTCAAGTTGTAATAGAGGCCTATTTTTCAGAATACATTGAGTAACCTTCTTCTGACAGCAATGTCACTGCGTGGTGTTTCAAATTGGGCACCCAGGAACCATGACAGTATGTTTTGGATGCCAGTCACTGGAAGGATGAGGTGCTCAGAGGCAATGGTCTCTGCTAATGCTCTCAGCTCCAGGTTCGCTGGACACAGACTGCTCTTCTGCCTATTTCTGTGAGACCTGAGTGCACACTGAGATTACCCAGATTCAGCTAAGTGGGGGCACATTGTATTAATTTTTAAGTAAGTCTTTTCAGGATTGTTCCTTTTGTTTGTTAGTGAAAGAATGATGAACTGTGTGGGAAAGGACAGTTAAAACCCTGCCCTCCCTAAGTGCTTGATCATTTCTAAAGCTGTGGAAAAAATATGCATGCAGAATAGAGAAAATCAAAAAGCTGAGAGACCCTCAGGGTGAGAGAAATTTGTGGAAAAGCTTCTGTCTTTGAGTCATGATAGAAAGACTGACAGCTTGAAACTTTGTGAGATAATCCAGATTAATCCCTGTTCATCTTCTCTCTTCATTTTCTTCCCTTCCTTCTCATCTCTCAACCTACCACCTCCTCTCTAGCAAAGCTTCAAGTCTCAAATTCATCCTTTACTTCAAATTCTCACACATGTGAGTTTATTTCACTCTTCTGAATGGAAGCAAACGAGTTTTATTTTCATGGCTCACTCTCCCAATGCCTTCTGCATGGTCTGATACATTAATTCAGATTATCATTCTGTGCACTTTTTGCATTAATTCTCAACTGACTGACCCTCTTCATCTGTAATTATTACCATGAAGGTTTTGAATATCATTAAACTCTTCTCACCGACTGCATTAACTTTAAAAGGTAATTTGATTAATTCTGCAAGCCACTGGTAGATGGAGATTTAACGCCTCATGGAATTTCTGCATTATCAGTATTTTGCAGCAGCTAGATCTGAAAGATAAACGAAATCCTTGGAGACCAGATGAAAAAGGTTGGTTGTTTTTGTGAAAGATTTTAAGTAATTTCGTTAAGCTTTAAAAACAGTGTTCTAAATTGTTTTTCCCAGAATTACAAACAGATCATTCCTCTGCATTCCCCTGCAGTACTGATTTAATAACTTTTCATTTCTGTGAAACGCATATATATCCAGAGCTCAGCCAAAGGTTCTTCACTTGGGAAAACACAATGACTGTGAGGCAGCAAAAGTTATCAACTGATAAATTGTAGAACAATATAGCCTGCCAAAATAGTCAACATGTAAAGACTTCACCTAACTTCAAAACTTCTTGGAGACCAAAGAGGCATGCTAATGCATTTTTCAGTGACTGGTGTCATCTACAGCTGATGCTACCATGTTTAAGGAAAAGTGCTGAAGGATGGTAATGGTGTAAAAGAAAATTCACAGTCTTACTGAGCAGCAATGTGTTGCATTAATGACCCAGTGTAAGGAATTGCAGATAAAAATTCTCTAGCAGTGATTTCCAATGTCTCATCCACAGGCATGTCTGATGGCTCTACTGGCAACCAGCTCTTTTCTGCATGTATTACTTCAAGGATAGCAGAGAGCAATATTCATTAAAATTTCATAAATGTTAATAAAGGCTCAAATTACAGATTAGAGCAGGGAATTAGGGCTACATGCTTCTTTGCATGGCATATATTGAAGGGCAGTGCAAATAGAAAAGCCCCAAGGAACAGGCGTTAAAGGAGAGGCAGCATCTGTAGAAATCGTCCTTCTGACCCATGCCAGAGCACATCAGCTCCAAAGACAAACTGCTAACCCAGTGCGGCAGCGCTGCTGGAGAAAGGACAAGTTGAAGGGATGTCTGCTCCACAGGGAAGTGTAAATTTATCCCAATTTCCATTGCATAGGAGAGAAAAACCCATTGACTGCTGTGACAGATGCTAACGAGGAGACTTACAAACAGGGTGAACTGGTGCCGGGCAGTGGCAGTGGCCACTGCAGCAGCAGAAGTGTCTGGTCAGCCCCCAGAAAAATAGGAGGACTTCTGCAAGGACTGGAAAGTGCTCCCTTGCCATGCTCCCATCCCTCTGCCATTGCCCATTCTTCCAGCAGGCTGGCACAGAGCAGACTCTTGAATGGCTGTAGATCTTTGTCAGGATGCAGCTGCTTATGGAGGCAACGTTTTTTTGACTCTAGACAATCCTTCAAAATTTGAGTTTGCTTTTTAAGGCTGTAGATCTTACAGGCAGCTGTAACAAGCACATGGCCAGCAGCCTGGAAGACAACTCTCTGAGGAGCTTGCTGTTGTTGCATTTATATCATATGAAGTGTCTGGCTACTAACTGCAATGACCTCCAATGACCTTTTAAACTGAAACATCTAATTGATGCAAGTCAAGAAAACAATAATTTAAGCTGCATCAATACAAGTAATCCAAACTGCTGTAATTGTCCATCATTTTTCACTGTTAGTTCAATTTCTGGCATGGTTTTGGCATGACCATCTGTTTTTCTCCCATACGATGCTTAGGAATGACTCAGGGCTTAGCATGCCAGCACCAGTTCAAGTAGGCTGCTGGATGTGGTCTGATAGATGAGCTATATGTTTGTGAGCCATGCCCAGCCAATGGGCCACGTGGCCACAGAATGGTCCTTGGCACATTTTAGTTACCAAGAACAGATCCAATGATTGGAGGATGCGATAAAGGGAAAAGCTGATCACATTTGAAGGGACAAAATCAGAGAGATCTTCCCAGTCTATGCTTCATGATTTTGCAGTTTGGTATCCCATATGAATTAATTTTTTTTTCATCGGGCTGTCTCTGGAAGAACACCACTGCTTTCCTTCTTCCCGAAACTTGCTCCTCTGGCCTAGCAGAATTTGTGGTTTTGCTGGTAAATTGCAGTATCCTTAAAGGAATTCAAATCCTAGGAAAGAACTATTGGGCAGCTCTAAATACCACATCTGTAGTTGCATTTGAACTACACGCTGAAGACCCCAACTAGGACTGCAGAGAAAACATGAGAAAAACAAAAGACCTGGAGAAATGAAGTGGCTTGTTTGAGGTCTAGTAATAAGGACATATTTGAGCTTTTCATGGCACAGGTAACAGAAAAGGCTCATGATACTGTCAAGTGCAGTGGTACTACTAAACACACAAGGCATTGAGTTTTCAGAGGGCGGTAGCTGGGGGTTGGTCTCCCTCTTTCTCCGTATCAGGGCCCTGAGGACCCTTTTTCCCTGGGGTTTGGTTGCTTGGGCTCAGAGCCAGGTTAGAGAGGTTGTAGGTGTCCAGCCTTGAAGAGAGCTGCGGGAAGCCTTAGCACAAGTCCCTCTGCTTTGCTCAGGAGCCGCATTTAAGCTGAGGCTCCCACCCTTGGTCTCTGTCCCAGCTACGCTGCAGGAGAGCCTGCCCCCCGTCTCACAGCTAGGCTGGGTACAGCACTGGGAATGTTCCTGTGCTGCCGAGACTGATGACAATGTGGTCCTGAAGGGCATGAAAAATGTGCATAGGGAATGCACTTTTCCTGTTTCTAGTAACCCAACAACTATGAAGAATTAAGTGAAATTATTGAGCGGGAGGTTTATAGCAAATAAAAGGAATGTTTTTTCCCCCTTCAAAATGAATAATTGTAAATGCAACACTGCAGAATGCTATAAAAAATAAATATATAAATTAGAAAAGGGGCTATACAAATCAATTTATACTCAAATTCATACCTGTATTCCAGGCAGGCAGATTATATGATCATTGTAGGTCCCTTCCAACTTTATTCTATTCTATTCTATTCTATTCTATTCTATTCTATTCTATTCTATTCTATTCTACGGAGGGGGAAGTCAGGCCAAAATCTGGTTGTCATATTTATGTTGAACAATTATTCAGTAATAACAGGGATTCATGGACACAATTTATCATTTTAGCTTTTGGGGATAATAAGTATAATTTGTTCCTCTAAAACTAACACGTTTGCATATGATACTGTCTGCAGCTGAGGTTTGTCTAGGAAAAAGTGCTGTGGGAGCAAGTGCTGTTCACCTGCCGGAGCACAAGGTAATGGGGCCGATTAAACGCTGGGATGCTTGCCCTGTGGGTCTGCAATGTGAAGGTCCCACTCCAGCAAATGGGACCCACACAAAAAGCTTTGGCAGTAGAAGTTCAATAGTGTTCAGAGCTTTCTGTGTCCTCGCTAGCTGGCCACCAGAAACACCTTCAACTGCACCCTTAGTTATGCGCTGTGTATGTTCAAAGTACTCCCGTAGTTGCTATCTATAGAAGTTGTAGACCTAATTAAATATCTGCTAATGAGCCATATTGCTACATCAATGAAGAGAAATTGATCTACAGAAATAAGTCAGGATTTCTTACCGGTCAGCCTGGCTTTGTTCTCAGCTTAGGAGAAGACAGCGTGCATTTGTTCTGCCCTATTCCAAAAAAGATCCCAGCTGCTTCAAAATGTGCTCAATAGTCACTTAAATGTATAAACATGTCAGTTGCCATAAAGCAGTCCATTAAAATGTATAATCTTACTTCATTTATTGTGTGTACCTCACTATCTAAGCTACATGGTGTTATTTCTGCTTCCTGACTGGAACAATTTAAAGATTGAAATAATAGATAATGGACAAAAAATTTCAGAGAAAAAAATTTGGATAAATAATACTGCTTTGTTTGATAAAATATGTTTTTAATTAGTATGTTTTAGGTCATTAATTTTCTGTGTGAGTGCAGTGAAATGGACCTAGGTCTTTCCCAGGCCTGCTTTTCTATTATTCTGTAACATATTCCTGTAATCAATCAAGTCTTGGAAATAGCAACACACAGACATTTACAGACAAAAATATCTACAGCAAATTTGCACAAATAGAACATCATTATCTTAATTAAACTTCAATGTTGTTTAAAATTCCTTATTTTTTAAAATGTACACTGTGAGCTATGTAGCATTTCTGCTGGATATACAGATTTTAGAGAAACATGGTGCTCTTGAGTTTTCCTGAAAAACTCTGGATGATATTTGTAAGATCTGATTTATCAATAAATATATTCATGAGAGGAAACAATCAGCTCTTATTTCCAGTGCAAATCAGTCTCCTTTTTTTTTGCAAATTCAATTGCACATAGACATATACACTTTTTTTGCAAGCTTCAGCTGCAGTGGCACTCAAATTACAGTGAAACAATTTCCCTTAAACATGGAGGGAAAGAAAATGTAAGAAGTTCAAAATGCTGGTTCCAATATACATTTCATAAGGGTTTGTATTACGAGTGGGCTGGAGCGTGACAGCGGGAGGACAGAGAAGAAAGGTAGCCTGCAGGAGATGCCACAGCGGTGCCTGTCCTGCCATCACAGGGGTGGTGGGACCCATAGGGACATCGCAGAGCCCACCCTGCAGCTAATCCCCTCCCACAGCATATGACCCTCTCTTACATTCACCTCTTTGGCTCTTTCCTTTCCAGCAAATCAGAACAGAGACTTTCCAATTCACCTGTTATTACTTTCTGCATTTCCGCTCACTGGGTTACCTCAACACACATCACATAAATTAACCACGCATCAATTTCCCCCCAGTCACCATACCGCACGGGTTAGAAAAGGCGATTTACAGTTCTCTCCACAGCCTTGGCATCAGGTGTCTGGCAATGAATCCTTCCCTTAAAACCTCTTTCAGTATTATTATTTTTAATGCTGTACTGTGAGTTATGGGTGTTGCAATACTGTATTTATGCAACTTTAAAACATTTGAATGTGGAATTCACAACAGATGGCTTTTGTAATGGAAGATAAATGAGCAAGACCTGATTTTAATATTATGTGTTGCGTATATGTAGGGGAAGGACTGGGCAATGGTAATATTACACAACCCATAATGTTTTTAATGTATTTTGCAACCACTTTGCAGACAATACCAAAATCTGAGCTGACATATACTTAAGGGATGCAAAACTGACACTAAAAATTCCTTTCAAAAATTTGTGTCCAGATGGGAGAGCAAAATAAACCAGGTTCCTGAGGTACGATACTCTCCCTAATCTTTCCTAAAGCGGAAGCAATCTCATCTAAAGTATCTAGGAGTTTTTAAGCGGGTTTGGATACAAAGGAGATGCATGTAACTGCTGAGAGAGCCAGAAGCAGGAAAACGAGCAAAATGTTGGTAACGAAGTATTTATGCAGTAACTGCATTGTGCTGTGAAATAAGCACAGGTCTTAATTAGCAAAACATCTTCATCCATGACCAACATTTCAAAATCTGTGAGTTTATTTACAAATAAGTGAAATATTCAGAATATGATGTTTGTTGAGATCTATTTTTCATCCTGTTGGTTTTGAAAGCTCTTCTACTGTAAGAGGCAAGGAGATATTTGTTGCACTCCACTACCAGAGTCAGTGAAAGTATGGTATATATACAAATACCTCCAGCATCAGGCATTCAGAAAACAAGAGCTTCAAGTCATCTTTGTAAGAGAGACCTTATCAAGAGAGTCACTGGGACTGACTAGACGCCAAAATATTTTTATCCCTCACCTAACTCATACACAAATCCTGTGGAAATACATGCAGCAAGTTCCGTCAGGTAAGGATCTGGGTGCATTAAGGGACGCCTGGATTTAGACATCATCTAATGTAAAACATAAGTGGCTTCATTTAGCTCTGCCAGGGTAGCTGATTCTCTCCGTTCCACTTGAATGCTCATAAGCTTTTTCATCTTAACTACAGAGGGAGATTTTGATGGGCCACAAACCGCAAGTCCGCAAGAAAAGGATTGCCTTTGGTTTTGTTCTGCATCTTGTCATCTTCTGTTGTCGCTGCAAGTTGTGTATTGCTATTTCTTAATCCAATGGCTAAATCTAATAACTGTTGTCCCTTCATGTTTACTTAGAATCACAGAATCACAGAATGGTCAGGGTTGGAAGGGACCTCTGGAGATCATCTAGTCCAACCCCACTGCCAGAGCAGGGTCACCTACAGCAGGTTGCACAGGACGGCATCCAGGCGGGTTTCGAATGTCTCCAGAGTGGGAGACTGCTCAGCCTCTCTGGGCAGCCTGTGCCAGTGCTCTACTACCCTCAAAGTAAAGAAGTTCCGCCTCATGTTAAGATGGAACTTCCTATGTAACAGTTTGTGCCCATTACCTCTTGTCCTATCACTGGGCACCACTGAAAAAAGACTGTTCCCATCCCCCTGTATTTAAGTATTTGTAAGCATTAATAAGATCCCCCCTCAGTCTTCTATTCTCTAGAGTAAAAAGACCCAAGTGCCTCAGCCTTTCCTCATAAGAGAGAAGTTCTAATCCCTTAAGCATTTTTGTAGCCCTTTGCTGGACCCTCTCCAGCAGATCCCTGTCTTTCTTGAACTGGGGAGCCCAGAACTGGACACAATACTCCAGATGCGGCCTCAGCAGGGCAGAGAAGAGGGGGAGGATGACCTCCCTCGAAGGGAGGATAGCAAAGGTACAGTTCCCTGATTCTAGATCTTTGGGCCTCAGAGGATAATGGCATTATCTAAAAATCTGTAGCTTTTCAAAGATAAATGCATTCCACTTTGTCAGCATTTTACCAGCTTTTTCAATGCACTGACACCAAATTTATTTTCCTTAACAAAGTCTTTGCCAGGATGGAAATCAGTATTCAGAAGTAAGAAACACACAACAGCTTGCCGAGTCTCCTGACAACAAAGGAAAGCACAAAAGTCGTAATTTTATTAGTCGTATCTTTATGACAGCATTTAAATACATGGGTGAATTCCCAGTATATAAGTTAGTATTTATTACTAACACAATAAAATATTTATAGCATTGACAAGTCATTCAAGAACCTAGAAAATATCTTAAGCTTCCATATGAGGGAGCTTGTAAATGAATGCATAAATAAAAAAATCATGCCTTAATTTAAATGTATTCCTAATTTATATGTTCTGCAGCTTTTAAATCATTTTAAAAAGTTAATTGAAAGTACAGAATATTTTAATAATTTAAAAAGGCTTCCTGATTAATTTATAGGATTTATCTCCTTTCATTTTTGCTGTAAACCTTGCACAGGTGAGCTGCTCCACGAATGAGCTTATCGGCCAGGAAACAACACAGAGAACAGCTCTTTCCTCCAGTCAATACATTCAGATTGCTCACACGTTTTCTTGGCTCACAAAGTTTGACAAAGCTAAGGATCGAATGGATACCTTGGATCAGATATGGAACATGAGCAGCTTGCATTAAAAGTCACGTAATCTTTGTTATCCTGGTGTCTTTGCAAGAGGAGCAGAATTTTACATTTTCTTTGAAGATAACTCAATGGGAAAATAGCGGGGTTTTGCACTCTAACTAAAACTTCCTACAGACGTCTAGTCAGTGGTTGTTGCCCCTGAATATTCTTGCTGCGGCATCCACCTTTTGTAAAAATAAAGAGGCTGACGTAAGTAGCAGTTTCAGATATCTTAGATATTTAAGAACAAAGTTAGCTAAAGGAATTTATCACAACACCTTCTGAAAGTGGGACCAAAGCAGGAATTCCTTGGAGAGGCCTCCCACTGCCACTGATGGCGTTCTCAGTTGCTATTAAGGCAGCTGCAGAAACGAGGTAGGTGTCGGTGATGTTCAGGACAATCTGTCTGGGGAAGGACCAAGGGAGAAAAGGATGGAAGGTGTTGGGATATGTTCTTGTGCCCAGGCTGGTGGCACAGCAGTGGGATGGCGGCAGGGAAGGTGAAAGCAGAGCTGCCCTTTACTGAAGCCCACCAGAGCAGGAGCCATTCAGTACGGCTAGTGGGAGGCAAGAGCAAGCACTCTTCATGCAGTTTTGAAAGGGATTAGGCAGGGTCATTAATGGATGGGGAAGGGGAGCAGGCAGGGGATGTTGGAGGAGTGAAAGGCAGAGGCTTGAGAAAGTGGCCAGACTCCAAGTCCTTTTGCCACCACAGAGTTAGGAGGATGGGGTGATACGGACCCCTTTTCTGCCTAGGACAGCATTTCCTACATTTATCTTTTCACACTTGAGATGCCAAAGTGAAATGCTACTGAGCAGAAAAAAATAAAATCACAGCCTCCCAAGAACTAATCAGTGTTAGAAATCACAGAAAACAGCCGGGATATTCAGCAATTCTATGTGGGAGAGCCATTCACTGAAGCTGACGAGTTGTGAGTGCAGAAAAACTGCATAGCTGGCCTTGGTGGGAAACTGCTCCCACAGTAATCTCATCCCATGTGCCACGGGGTTACTGATACAGACATAAGGGACTATAAGTATCTTCATTACCAGAGAGAACACAGAAAAATCACTTTTCACTGCAAGAGAAGCCGCACTGCAAAATGGCTTTCTACAGCCCTGAAAATCTACCTCGGGCTACTGCCAGGGCAAAGGACACCTCTGTCCAGTCTGTATCCCTTCTGCTGTCTGTTCACACTCAAGCCCAGTGCAGAAGCACTAAACACATCTTCAGGGAGGCTCGATGCGGCTGGAGGGGCGTGCAGCCTGTCCGACCTGCCCGCGGTTTCCTCACTGAACCAGGGAGAGGGAAAGGCACAGGAGCTGTGCTGAAACCACCCTGCTCCAGCCACTCAGCCCACACCAGCTTGACAGCGCAGGCCAGGGATGCCGCTTTGGCCCTGGGACATGCTGTGCCCTGGACCCTGCCTGGGGTCTGCCTGGAGATCTTCATTGCCAGTGGCTGGAAAGCGGGCACGGACTTGCATGGTGGTACCCAGCTCACCTTCGCCAGGCACGGGCTAGTGGCAGTGCCCAGCTGGCTCACTAATGGGTTTCCCCCTTGCTCATTAAATCTCCTCTGTGCAAGCTGTCCTCAAAAAATGGTGGAAAACCTCCTGGAAGAGGGTGTCAATACCACTCCTGAAGGCCAATGCCTTTCCTGTTGTCCAGCACAGCTTCAGCTGCCTTCTCAGCATAGCGGAGACCAGCTCTGTCCACAGTGCAGTAAGGGTAGACTTTATCTTTTAATGTAAAAATAATATTAGCAGTATATATCCACTGAGGAGAGAGCGCTGTCAACACTATAAATCATGCATGGGATCTTCACCAGGAATGGCGTTTTGATGGGGCTTAAATATTTCTTTATACTCTGAATATTACCTATTCAGAAAGACTGACTGTAATCTGAATTTTCTTCCTGACCGATCTCCTAAACAGCTTCCACTAATATGCTAAAGCAGTCCAGATGGCACTCAAGCATTTTGAAGGCTTTTAAAAGCAACTTGCCCTGTTCCCAGGGGAAAGCACCACGAGGGATTGGTGCAGGGCTGAGGAAAGCCCCACACCGGTTCAGGAGAGGTCAGCTCACTGATTTCCTAGCGGCAAAGGAACAGGTTTGTGTATTCAGCTGCTAATAGAAAAAGCTGGATGGATCCCTCCAGCAACCTCAAAGCCCACCCGCTTCAGCAAGCACCGGGGCTGGAGGTCAGTCAGCTGCAGAGAGCAAAAATCTCCAGCTTAAAGGAGAAATTAATAGACACCTGCTTGGAGTGGTTCCTTGCTGCTTTAGATGCAGGACAGCTGGAGACAGGTGGTGGAGCTCGTTGCGGTGTGAGGCTGTTGCACCCAGGACCACGTTGTCCCTCTGCACAGGGAGGGGAGCCCAGGTCCACCCCCCTGCGCCAGGAGCAGCCGGCCAGCTAACGCCGACAGCTGGTCTGTGGGGACATGCAATTACACTCCTCGAGACAAAGCTGAAGAAGTGATAACGAAAGAAGCTTGTGGCTTTTCAACCGTCTTTGAGGGATAAAAGCCAAGTACCACCAATTTTTCTGCATAGAGTGCCTGTGTTCAGGAGAATAATGCCTCAATCTTTCCTTGCTTTCAGCTCTGAGCTAATTATTCCCTCTCCTCTCCTCTTTGCAAGGGTGCCTTTGCCGTGTATTTCATTAAAAAATGAATTGGGAGTAGTTTCTGCTGCATCACCTGGGAGTTTATCACCATATCTCAGGGAATCCCACAGGAAGGGAAACTTCAGGGGAACTGAAATTGTCCTGAGATTTCTGCACCCGAGACCGATACCAAAATGCCACTGCTGAGTGACGACCCTCCTGTCCTGCAGACACAAAGGGTGACAGACCAAAGCACTTGTAACCAGAAGACACAACTAAAGTTAGTGAACACAGTTAGGAAATCGATTTGGCACACACGGCATCAACCTGTTACCCACAGCATGAAAGTGCAGAGCGTGCAGTCCTTTGGGCAGAAGATTTGCTTCAGCCAGGAGGTGCGAAGGCAGGATGGCTGCAAAAACTTCTCTGGGCAGCTCCAAGAGGGTATTGCACACGGACAGGACTGAACAGGACTGCAGCACATGACAGTAGACACATTTCTGGGGTGTTGATACCAGCAGTGCCCAGGGCTACAGTGATGCTCTGCATTTTTCCCACTGGTACGAGATCATCTTTTAACTTCAGCTGAGAATTAAACCTGTTGAATCCTGTCTATGATCCCAAGACAGAGTCCTCGCAAGGACTCATCCTGGCCAAGACACGTCCTGAGCAGCTCAGCATCAGCCAATTACTATTATTTGGCCCATTTCTCTCCACGGATTGCAGGTGATTTAGACAACTACATCCAGTTCAGCCCAAGCCAGGCAAGACAAATCTTTGCTTTGATTGAGATGTCTTAAAAATATCTAACTTGACAGCAGTAAGGTATATGATAAACTATATTATCTCACTGCTTTTTGTACCCCTCTGAATACATTCATCTGCTGTCTTGTCTTGTATTATAGCTGGCTGCCTTTATGCTGCACGTTTGTGCAGTACCCAGTCCTGCCATGCGATTAGGGCTCCTCTGAACAACAGAAAAGCCAATAAATAATAACAGGCTGTGGCAGAAACACAGCGTTTTACCAGGATAGAAATTACTGATCACTGGGAGCATCTTTTCAGGTATGTTACAAAGCTGAGCTCTCTGCAGGCTGTGGTGAACCTACACTAAGTATAAACATCCCTGTTGCTGGCTTTTGCCCTCCCCAGAAGTACAGCATGATTAATTCTCTGCAGACAGCTCAGAGGCCTTAAAACCACCTTTCAAAAGCTCCGAGTGACAGGACAGCAAGAGGCATGTTCACCCTTGCTAGGTACAAAGGGGACAGATTTTGCTGTTGAAGCACATCCGTGGTGCTCTCTTCACCGCTCTCACCACGGGGAACCCTCCCGCCTGGGCTGGACAGCAGCGCAGGAGCAAAGCAGACCTCTGGAGAGTGCAGGAAGATTTTGATGCTTCTCTTTACAGCTTTAATTTCTGTCTGAGCACCTAGGAGTCCCAGGTCAGCCCAGAGCTTTTCTCGTGATTTAAGACGCTGTAATATACTTGTCATCCTTTCAGCTTAAATGCATCTCTGATCTTTACATTTCTGATCTTTACATTTCTAAAGTCAACTGGGAGCTAATATCTTATGAAGTATGCTTTCAAGTCCACTTTTTGTTAGTGCAGAATTTATCAGTTGGACATATCTGTATTATTCTTTTTTTTTTACACAGATAAACTTAATTTTTTACTTCTCAGAATATATGACTCTTTTTTCTGTGCTAACTCAGTAGAAGTTAGGAAGCTGGATGTTACCAGAAAGCTGAACATTATTTGAGCCTTGGAACAGCCCTGTGAAGTGCTTTATTCTTGGAAAAATGCTTCAATATTGAAGTCTGTGATCAGAGGTAAAGTCTGACCACAGGAAAATATAAAGTATACAGTAAAATGAAACCCAAGGAAAAATGAAAAACAGGGTTCTGGGAAGGGAAAATATCTTAAACTACGAGTGTAAGTTTCAGGAATGAGTGAACAGATGGAAAAAAAAACTCTACCAAAAGCCTTGAAAAGGTCAATGTCTTCCTTCCATTTCCACCCTGCACAAATCAATTTATTGAAGCTGGGTTGTTCAAGTGTTAGATTTGCCCTGGAACATTTCTGACCCCGCTGGGCTGCCAATTTCCCTGTCTTTTTGTCACGCTCCTGCAGCAAACACATACACAGAGATTCAAAAGGGCTTTTCATATTGCAGAAATACCAGATAAACCTTAAAAAACAAGATTAAAGAATAACTGTAAGGCACGGGCTTCCTTCACCTAGCCCTTAACATCAACCACATAGTCCAACAATAAATACCATCACTATTTGAGGAGCATCACCTTGCCTGTTTTTTTTCTTTCCTGTGCTCCCTGCCAGCTCACTCTTCCTCAGCTCTTGCCTTTAGTGTTAACCCTCAATTTCCACCACACACCCCCCCGCGGCAGCAAGTGCCTAGCAGGTTTGTGCTGTGGGGTATGACCTAGATGGGTGGCTTAAACACTGCTGTAGTGCAGTGCCATAGTCATTGTTGGAGATAAAAAGCTACCTGTCTCTCAAGTTTGGCTTCAGCTGTTGGGATGCTTTGCCTACATAGAAAATTTACCTGCAAAATTACAGAGTTTTCATATTTCTCTGGGAAAGGCAGCCCAGGCTGTTTCCAGGCAGTAATACTATGGCCGATGGAGTGGCTATACGAAACAGCCAGAAAGTCTCTGCAAGGATCAAATGGTCCCCGCAGCCTGAATACCATTTCATTACGGGCACTCAGCAAGATGGAAATCAAGAGGAAAGTTTCATCTAAGTCTCATAATTCAGTGATGTGGAACTTAAGTGTGCCTACAAAATTGACTTTGTATCTTTGCCTTTGCAAGGTCCTTCTTCAATTTACCCAGTTCCCCTTATTTTCTTAACATTTTCCATTTGCTGCTGTGTCCTTTTTTCACCCTTTCATTTTATTCCTGATTCATGTGCACCTCTCCTCACAGTCCCACAGGAACTTAGGTTTCTATTCACTTTGAAGAAATATACATTTCAGACTGGTTTTGATGGGATAAATTCTGCATTGATTGAGACCCATGGAAAACCTCATAAAAGCAAAAAGGTTTCTAAAAAAACAGAGGGAGTAGGTACCAGCTATGATCCTCTGCCCTGTGAACACAGATTATACCTGCCAGGAGGAGACTAAACCTCTTGCACAGAGTTGCCTTCGCTCGTTAAATTGGATCTGAATTCAGGAAGATTCTTTGTGTAGAAACTTAATATAACAAAGTCCCCACAAAGAAGTTGGTGAAGGACAAGGCCGTTACATGGAAATTTGACAGCGGTATCTGATACAATGGATCAAAAATTGGTTTCTCCATAAACGTGATGCTGAACTTAAGGGAAAGTAACATTGTCTTTCCTGATTTACACCTCTCACAGAGAAATTGTTCCCTGTTGCACATTACGATCCTCTCAACCTCTTCTCTTTAGAGCAAAGGCAGTTTCCACAGAGACAAGTGGCTCCTCGGGACAGATGAAATATGTTTTGAGTCTGTACAGCGTTAAGCATGTACGTCCTTGTGTCTCCTGTCTTTTGCAAGGCATTGCAGAGGAACTGGAGATACATGAATCTGGGTTTTGGACTCAGTTGTCAGGACCAGTTACCCTAAATGGTAGGCACTGCAGCACTTTACTGGTAGATGCCTCTGTCTTTTCTGGATCTGGTCCAAATCCTTCATTATAGTCGCTTCTTTCAGTATTGGAAAAGTTTCCTGCAAGATTAAAATTTATCACTTGCAAAAGTTGAGCCTTTAAAGAGTGGTGATGTGCATTACTCTAATGCCATGTGCTTTCTTCATGTTGCAAGAGTAATTGATAAGTGGCAGGCCTCCGAGTTTTGGCAACCAATCTAGACAATTTAAAAAATGAATTATGTTCATGTGCAAAAGGTGAGAGACTGAATTTTCTGTTATCAGTCCTGTAAAGAATATGCTTTTACTGTGCCAGAAATACCCAATTAAAAGCTTAAAATAAACATAGATTTTAAAATAAGTATTAAGGCTGCCCACAAGTCAGTGCGGGTGCTATTTCAAAGGCCTAGAAGACTTACCTCGTGCTGAGGAGCAGGGAGGTGGAGGCTTTAAACATGCCTTGAAAAGGGACAACCACGAGCAGCTCTTGGCCAGTGATATGACCTGGCTGGTAGAGCACACCAGAAATCTGCCTTTTATCCAGGGACTGCTTCACAGCAGCAGCCTGAGAGAGTGCTGCGGGCATACCCTCCTTTGGGATGTGATGAGGCTCCCTTGGGTCAAATCAACTGTCATTTCACTGCTGCAAAGCAACATGGCCTCAGCAGTGACTGTGGTTGGTGGCTCACTCCTGCCCTCCTGATGATAAGAAATCTGGGACTAAGTCATCTCTGCTACAAATTCTGGCAAATTCTTGAGCGTTTGGGTGTTTGGATTCACAGATGGCAGCATCATCTCTTATCTCAGGAGAAAAATGACTATGACAAAAGGGTCTGTGGGAAACCATAGAAGCAGATGTATGCATGAAGGTGTGATACAACTCTGCAGTCACTTCAGTCACCCAGCTTTTGTGTATCTCCCATTTTGTATGTGAGATGTGCACCAAACTGCTCAACGCTGCCAAGGCTGGAGCCATTCTGGACACGTTCCTGCTCCAGGGAACCTGCGCATTAAAAACTCAGGTGTCAACAGACAGACCGATACAAAAAGATGAGATGGGACAAGGAGATTCACACTCTTGGATCAAGGTACTGATATTCTGCCTGAACTCCCTAAACCACCTCTGACTTTTGTACAACTGTGGATCTACATGTAGCAAAGCTTATTACTTTAAGACAATCACAAAGCGAGAGAAAAGCAGCTTCTGCCAGACAGAGAAAGGGCAGTGGCTACAGAGAGCAAAGAGAGAGGACAAGGAACCATCTTGAGGAGATGACGTGCATATGAGAAACTCCAGGGATCTGACAAAGCCGGACAAGTGGGACCTGGTAATTGTCGAGGACACCAGCCTAAGCTAAAAGGATGCATTAAGGAAATGGTGGGAGCAGATATTTATAAATTGTATTACGTCCAGATCTCTTATGTTAGCTCAGGCAGAGGGTAAAGGCGAAGGTAGAGAGTAGGTCAGGTAAAATTGGTTTTACTCACAGAGAAAGCTTTGCCCGAACATACCTCAACTGGAAAATAGTAGGTACATGGTTATTTGGAATAGAAACTAAAAGCTGCTTTGCTGAGTGGCAAGGGCTGAGGCCTTTCCAGAAACCAGCACTCCAAATATTCCACACTGCTACATTTGCCAAAGATGAAAAATATTATAATGCAAAGATCAAAATCGTTTTCCCAATAAATGCTTGCTTTGCCTCTCCCATAGTTCTGAATTTGTCTGCAAGCCATCATTTCCATTACAGTTTCCTTCTGCTATATGTGAACGCAATTTGGCTTGTAAAGTTGGTATGGCTAGACCGCTGGAAAACATTTTTAAAGACTAAAGTTAGACTGATTAAAATCCCTGCTTATGTCTATTGAGGGTTTGTTGTTTGTTTGTTTATTTTGCCTATCACACTGGCCAGCCAAACTGAGTCACATGGGGAATTTGAAACTGAAACTGAAATCATGTGCTTAAGACCAAATACTTTTTGGACTTCCTTCCCCTCATACAAATTCCTAGATTACATCACACTATTGCCCACTTCATCTAAATCTTGTTGCCAGTAATGCTAAATACCAGATGTTTAGGGTTGACCTACGAGAAAGCCTGATGTTAAATAGTGATGAGGTGATCTTTCTCCTGTGAAATTTTCATCCTGGCACTGAAAACAAGTCCTGAATATTGAGGATTTACAGTTTCCCAAAAGTTTGTTGTTAGCCTTAACTTGTAAAGCACTTCTGTTCCAAGTTTCATCCATATAAACATACAATCTGGTTTTGGATCCTACTAAACTCTTGGCTTCAACAATTTTTAATGGCATGGGAACGTCAATTCTCACTACTTACAATGCCAGAATATATTTCCTAGATTCTCTTTTTAATCCCCTTCTTTCAGGTTCATTGACTATGCCCTTCTACATGCCATTTCAACTCATGGATATTATTCCTACTTTATGCCTTTTTATTGTGACTCCTATTGTCATGTAAATAACCCTTATAATTTTTAGTACCTTCATGTGAGGTTTTCCTCCAATTGTCTTTGACAAGCAGATGTCCCAAAGGTTGTCAAGGACAACTTCTACTGGAGCCACTTACACTTGGGCCACACAGTGACCACCTGATGGTGTGGCAAGGTGTACCACCATCTCTTTCAGATGGCTCGTCCCCCAAAACCACAGACCACTTGCCAAACCTGCATCCTAATAGAGTTCACTAGGAACGGGAGTAGATCCATCTTTTTGGATGAATTAATCAGAGCACTAGCATGCCACTTCATATACCGTGTCGAAAAAGAATGTGACTCTTTGTAGGAAATCAAACCTCAGTAGTAGGTACTTGGCTGTTTTTCAGTATGTTATACACTGTCAGTGACGACCGGTGTTGTGTTATCAAATACTATCAATAGGCAGTAACGGAAAAAGGAAGAAAAGATCTTTCCTCAAATGAAAGCCAGTGGGAGCTATTGGTAGCTTTTAAGTGTCATCTGTTGTTTTTAGGTTGCTTGTTGGGCATTTTAAAATTTTAAATGAAAGAAAGACATTTCTGGAAATATTTTTACATTTTTCATCATTTTTATTCCCAAAACCAATAATTACACGCTGCACTGATTCTTTTAAGAATAGGGAAGGGCAGGAAAAAGAGGAATGAGGATAGTGTGTCCAGATACCAGATAAAATTTCAGCTTAACAAGCAATACCCCAGTTCAAATTTTTGTAAGACTGGTAATTATACTCTAAACAATCTATTGCTGAATCCAGCATCAAATCTTTTCACTTGGAAATAACCACTACAAAATGTGTGAAGAATGGTTGAATACCATAACTGCAACTTGGGGATAAAGAGCTTCAAATATATGTTTTCCATTGGCAAATTTCTGCATAAACAAAAAATAACTTTCTTAGAAAGACTTTGCTGGTACCTGTTCCTTCATCCAGCCTTTATACAACATGCATTTCGTAGAGAATAAACTGTAGTTTCTTCTTTAATAGCCATATAACACATGGAATTTTAGTGCTGGGGTTAAGGAGGATTAGTTGCTTTAATAAAAAGTTTAGGATTTCTGAATTCTTTCAGAATAAATTGTTTGAAATCTCTGCCTCAAATGTAATTTCTTCAAGGCTTGTACTATTCTTTGCATTTTCTGCTACCTCTCATGGTCCAGTTGCTCTTGAACTTTACAAATTCATCTGTATCTTTCCTTTTGAGGACTCTTTGTTTTCCTGCAACATCTTAATTACTCTGCTGGTCTAAACCAGGATTACTGAGAAGCCTGGGAAGGAAGAGGCTTTAGAGGAATCTGAGCGCTTACTACTTGTCAAAATACTCTCTAATCCCTGGTAGGATTACTCTCTGCAGTGTTTCCTTGCTGCTAAATGACAAACAAATAAAATTTGCTACTTCAATACAGCATGGAATCTTCATTCACTTTTAATGGATCTGAGAGAATAGTTGATGAAGATACCAGAAGGTTAAACCCAGTGAGGAAGTAGCTTTTTGAAGAACAAAGGTAAGGGTAAGTCAGGTTTGTGGTGAGCTTAATCCTGGACCCATAAGAGTTTCTAGCGGGATGAGTGCGACAGGTCTAACTGTGACACGTCTGTTTCACACAGATTTTTTTCAGGTCTTGAAGCAGAAATACGTCTTTGAGGTGGTCAGAATAAACTCTCCAACTTCTGCATGCCGGGAATCACACCAAATCAATGCCAGAAGAAATGTGAGGAAAGGCAGAGAACATTTGTAATAGCTTAAGAAATCTAAAAAAGGCAGTCTGGGACGGATGTTTTTCGGGAAATTTTCAGTGTGGGTAACAGTCACTCAGTTTGGGAAGACTGGAGGGTGAAATCATGGATTCAGTTATGCCATTTGACTACAGTTGAGCCAGGGTTTCAGAAAAAAAAGCTGAGTCCTGACGTACAAAGAGGTACCAGTGTGAAGGTGCCTTACTAAGCTCTGAGGTTATGTCCCCCACATCAACACCTGCATCATGCTCATGACCAGGTGTGCTGACTTTCTGGCAACCAAACTCTGGACAAAGAGGGGCACACCAAGATTTGATATACATCTCAAAATGCTTCATAAGAATCAGAAGGGCTTATAAAAGCACCACCAGAATTTTATTTCAAACAAATGCTGTCATGAAGCACTGATGACTTCCCTGTTTTTCTCATAGCTTGTAACAGTGATGGATACAATACATAGATCCAATACCCACGCTTTTGCAATGACATTCAGAATACCTTTCTGGCTACTTTTATCTCCCAGAATGTTATAAATGCATTTTCAAAGGCATCTTTTTAGCTGTTTTGATTTAGGGACTTTCTACTATTAGTAATTTTGTAAGATTTTGGGCTGAGTGTGTATATATTCCTGTATCATTTTACTGTTGGTCAATGCAAAGAAGACTGTCAGAAGGCATGCTGCACCTATTCTCCCGGTTCAGGTATTTTTCTGGTGGGGTCTCAGTGCTCACACAGACCTCTTCCCAGAGCACTTCATTATCTGCACTTGTATGTGTAACTTGTCTTTCCTGTGTCAACACTTTCACCATGTTTTCCTTTATAAATTCTTTTTACAAATAATTAGATAATTTCTTCCTACATTTTTTCCCAGGAATGCTCTCCTCAGTCTTCAAGTGCTTGATGTTCTGCTCATGCTTCACGGCAGTCACTTTCAGACCCTTTGATCATTTTCCAGGACCTGCTCCACACCGCTGTGCCATTCAATTTGTTTCACGACAGCATACGCCAGACAACATTGGCACAGTACATTTTGGGATAACACCTGGTTCTTACAGTTTTTCCTGCCTCTATTTTTTACCCATGCATAAGCAAAAACGGTGCAGCTTCGGGCTCTGTCTAAGAGCTCAAATAAAGCAGCATGGACTACACAGCATACTGAATACAGACTCCAAGTGCACACTTGTGACATACTCAGTTCATATGCTTTATATGGTTGCAGTAATCCAAGCCACAGATTTTTCCTTGCTGAGTTTGGATTATCTCCATTTCCCTCTTACTAAGCTTGAGCTAACCTCTCCTACTACAGAGGGGTGAAGCAAAATGCATGAACTCTAGCCTCAGTATATAATTTTGCATTGAAAAAAACAACCAACCAAACATTCCTCCTTCCCATCAGCTTCTAAATCATAAAAATCCACAGCATTAGTGAAGGATAAACTTCTGAAATTCCTTGGATAATTCATATCAGGCCTCTTAAATTTGGATCCAAAGCATCCAAATCTTTAGAACACGCAAAAGTGCCTATGAACTTCTCTGACTACTCTTGGTCAGGGTCAGGCTTCCTCCTAATCCCTCTGATAGCCATAATCTTCTGGGAGAAAATAATTCATTCCAGCAACCTACCCATACTCAGAAGCACCTTCAGTTCCTAAACCAAGAGACTGATGGAGGGAAACTGTTTCTGCTACAAATTCTGATGACAAACTGAGAGTGAACAGAGGTAAGGCTGAGGTAGTGCGTTCTGTGCCTCAGTCGTCAACAATAAATTTTCCCAGGTCTCTGTGTAGTGAAAGGGTTCAAGAAGGAGAGCTGCTACCAGCAGTGGGTGAGGGTTGAAAGCAGGATTACTTCAGAAAACTTGACCCACACAAGTGCATTGGGACCTTATGGGCTGCCCCCAAGGAAGCCCACAGCTGGTTAATGCCCTTGCAAGGCTGCTATCTATAATCTTTGGAAGGCTGCAGAGATCAGCAGAACAACTGGGGAAAAGCAGATCACACACATTTTCAAAGAAGGGAAAGGTCATTGTGGGGAGCTACAAGCCAGTCAGCTCCCCTTTGGAGAATCATGGAGTCAGTCCTCTGGGAACACATTTGTGTGCACATGAAAAAAAAGGTGGTGACTGGGAACAACCAGCATGGATTTATCCAGGGTAAATCATGCCTGACCAACCTGATGGCCATCTGTGATAAAATAACTGGGCTTGCGGACAATGGGACAGAAAGGAATGCCTTCTACCTTGACTTCAGCAAAGCTTGCAACACCATCTCCCACAATATTCTTGTATACAAGTAGATACAAGATGGATGGTCAGCTATATAGGAAACTAAATGGTTGGGTGGTGGGGCGTTAATAGGTTACACTCTACCTGGACACCTGTGACAAGTGGGGTACCACAGGGGTCTATTCTGGAACATAACCTGTTTAACATTTTTGCCAATGACCTGAAGGAGGCAACAGAGTGCCCTTTGGTCAGGCTTGCACCAGACACCAAACTAGGGGACCAGCTGATATGGTCAAAAGGAGGACTGCCATTCAGAGGGACTCAAATAGGCTGAAGAAATGGGCTAAGATGAATCCTATCAAATTCAGCATGGACAAATGCAAAGTCCTGTACCCAGGAAGAAAACCTTTCAGTGATACAAGCTGAGGACTGACTGGCTGGGGAGCAGCTCTGTGGGAAAGGTGCTGGGGTCCTGGCAGAGAGCAAGCTGCACCTGAGCCAGTGGCAGCAGAGAAGGCCAACAGCATCCTGGTCTGAATTAAGAGAAGTACAGCCAATAAAACAAGTGATTATCTCCCTCTGCTCAGCACTTACCACATCTGGAATACCATGTCCAGTTTAAGTCCCAAAGCAAAAACGGCATAGACAAACTGGAGTTCGGCAGGGGCCACCACTGGAGCAAGTGCTCTGTGAGGAGAAGCTGAGGACCTGGGGCTTGTTCAGCCTGGAGAAGAGACAGCATTGCGGGACCTGACAGTAGCCACCGAGTACCTGTGAGGAGGTCACTGAGGAGACAGAGCCACTCTGCACAGTGGTGCATGGTAGGAGGACAAGAGACAACAGGCATAAGCTGAAACATGAGAGGTTCAGACTGCATATAAAGAGAAACTTTTTCCCCATGAGGTTGTCAAGTAGTGGGGTAGGCTGCCCAGGGAGATCACACAGTCTGTGGGAAGCTTTCAAGACCTGACTGGATAAAGCTCTGAGCAACCTCATCTGACCCCATAGCTGATCCTGCTTAGAGCAGGAGGTTGGACAAAACACCTCCTGAGGTCCCTTCCAGCCTGAACGATCCTATGACCCATTCACTTGGATGAATTGCTACTGAATGTAGTATATCTGCATCTGAACATATGAATTACGGGATTGGAAAGATTCAAACATGGGTAGTTTGGATGGAGCAGGAAGGTGGCAGCAAGGGGAAGTGTGTTAGGGCCCGCTTTGTCAGGACTACTGAGTCCTTCACACATGGAAACATAGGACACTTTGCATCAAAGCTAAAGCCAGAAAAGTGAATGAAAAGTTTACACCAGCTACAGTTTGTTTGTCCCCATCCTTTCCTTCTCAGTGTAAGAATAAACCCTGACAAGGTTACCCAGCATTCATTGAATCCGTGAATTGGCTTAGATGGTTGCCAGTGTGGATCTAAGAATATCTGCTCTAAGTTTTTTTTAGCACTCCAAATACTACAAACACTCAGTCCAATTGCTTTCCAAAGGGATTATTTTTCTCCATTGAAAAGCAGCCAGCTCCACAAAGCTGCTTGAACTCAGCTACGGCCTGAGCCAAGTTGATTTTTAACATTAAATAATGTTTCTAAATTGCTTTGGGGTCCACGGATGACAGTTGTTATGAATTTGCAAACAAGAGTTTAACTTTGCAAAGACCCAAGACACACAAGCAGTTCTTACTCAGTGACATCTCCCTGGCCAGGGATTTTTTGTGCAAATGCGAACTATCAGATTACCAGCCTGCCAACACCAAACATTTCAAAACATGTGTAAGTCCCATGAAAAATAATAACATCAACTTGAAAATGATGAGATTTGAATATGCTAACTTGCTATTGATAATTGCACTTTTTAGGTCCACTTTTTAAGCATCACCTTGAAAATAAAAACAACAAAATCTTCATTTTCTAAAAACTGGAAGTTGGTTTTGTGATAGCCTGTTCCTCCAAGAAAAGGACCCTAAGGACAAATATGACAACAACTTGAGTGTTGGTAACACAGCCAGTATTTTGCTCAGGATAAAGGCCTGTTTCACTGTGGAGAGTAAGGAAAGGTCTTTGAGAGATGGGCTGATCTCTGCCAGATCCAAGTTAGGCTCCATGATACTTAAAACCATTCCTGAGATGCAGATATCCTTGACTTGTTCTCAGGTTTGTCCAGTGATGTAGATGCTACAATCTTCTTCAGCAGACTCTACCAGAGCTTCAGTATCTTAAAATGAAAACTAATTCTCCATGCCTTTCCATTTCAGCGTATTGCTTCTTATCTGGCTTACAGGGGACACAGAGTCTCGTTCCTAGGAAAAGGCATCAGGAAAGGGGACAGGAGAGTTCTGGTGTGAAGCGACACATGGCTTCCATCAGCCATCTCTTCTCTGGACTAAACACTAGTTTTCTCTCAAGCTTTCCTATTACGCCACATTTTCTAAATCTCTGATTATTGTTATTGCTTGCCTTTGTCATTCTCCAGCATAATCTGCTTGTTTCTGGAAGTGCTGTGCCCAAATTGGGACTGATTACTCCAGCTAAGTTTTCACTAGTTCTCAATCCAACATTTCTTTCATTATTTATTTAATGTCTAAGATATATAATGGCTCTGCATCCCACACTGGTGGTTTTTTTTTTTTTTGAGAGCGATGACACTGCTGACTCGTGTTCTGCTCGACAACCACTGCATCACTTACATCATCATCTGCCACCCAGAGGACTCCGCTGCCACATTTTTTGAGTATTTGTGCAATAAAGTCACAGTTAAGGCAGGATCCTACCTATGTTCAGTGCTCTGCAAGAGCTGCTGCCACTGCTGCCGCAGCAATGCTATGGAGCTTGAATGATATGCAGACTCATTGCTGTAGTTGTGCAAGTGGAGTAGTGAGGAACACGCAAGTGCAGCTGATGAGCAGATAGATCATGTACTGACAAGCTGGATGCATGCAGCTTATGAAGAGGCTGGCAGAGGTTACACAGACACATATAACACAGTATGGAGGGACACGCACATTGGGGAATGTTCAAACATGAAGACAAACTGGACGAGCCAAACAGATATTGTGACTACTGGTAGGAGACTGCATGCATTGTGTATGGATAACAGTTACCCAGTTAAAAAGTGTGTGAGAGAAATGCACGGTACAACATACGTGGAACTCATTAGACGCACAGGAAGGGAAACTGTGGCTGGGGTTGGTTTTGTTTCAGACTGCTGAACATTTGGGCTCAGCACGTTCTGGTCAGTCTCCTGTAGAGTAAAGCTCAACACTTGCCACGCTGTCTGGATACCGAATGCCAAGTGGCGGGTTCAGTGCCAAGTCAGTTTTTGTCTGAGCAGACAGGGCCCATACATGGAAGAACTGAATTAGAGAGAGGACCTGGAAGAGGCACCTGTGTCTGGAGCGTGAGCAATATGCTGCACAGCACTTGCTGCACAGGCAATGGCAAGTATTTGAGACAGTGGTCAACAGGAAAGGGAGGCTGGGAAAAAGTAACCAAAACTTGCTGAATTGCATGCTACATATTTCAAATTTTTTTCCTAATCTGGAAGATAATTTTGAATTTTAAACCTGCCCTCCAGCTCCTTTTAGCCTTTGTCACATGTAGATTTAATAAGCACCCTCCTCAGTGTCCCATTCATATCATTGATGTAAGCACTGGGCAGTTTCAGGCTCAGGACAGAGCCTTGTGGAGCTCCTTGTTGGAAATTAAACCTTGGACTTCATTCTGTGAACAAGGCTGTGGAAGCCAGTGCCCAGCTGCCCTACCACAGTTTCACATAGAGAAGACTTCCTTCTCCAACTTGCTTCTGAGATCTCCGTGCAAGATGGCACTGAAAGCCTTACATGACATCCCTCGCTCTCCCTCTGTCCACAAAGTCTCCTGCCTTTGTCCTAGGAGGGAATTATTTTGTTTTGACATGATTTGTTCTAGAAAAATTGATGTTGGCTTTTTCCTGACACTGTATTACCCTTCCGTAATCCATTCCAAACACATGAAAGAATTTTATAAATACAGAAATGAATTAACCAAATATTTCCTACCTAATCTTTAATGCAGTCTACTCACAGTTCATAAAAATATTTACGCAGAGACACATTATTGTGTTTTTCTGATCCTTTCCACGTAAATGCTTAACACAGCTGCTCCCTGCACAAATTAAATAAGATAATTCCCAGCAAATGAAGTAAAAAGCTGAGACTTAATTTGTGAGGCCAGTCACTCACAGAAAATCCTGGAGCAGCCTTTTCCAAAGGCTGAGGAGGCTTTGGCTCCAAAAATTACAACTCTGATTTTGCCCCCAAACTCCTTTGAACATTTATTAAAGTGTTGAAAAAAAAATTAAATAATAACATCAAGTACTGCATTACGCAGCAGGGTCTGTAAATCTTTTTGGTGAACTTTGAGTTTCATGAGTCTATTTGGAAAGTACATAGGAAGTATTTAATTAATCCATTAATTTATTTATAAAGCATTAGAAAGGGTCAGAGGTAGTTTATAGGCATGTACTAAAGACATAAATAAGTGTTAAAGTGTATTTATCAAATCAATCTAATCTCCAAAAAGAGGGCTTAATTAGCATTTCTACAAAGTCTCCTGCCCTCTTTGCCATCCCATTGTAAATGTTACGCTTTTCAGCACGGCTAGGATAAGATGTGGTACTCTTTCTTGAGCATTTGTACTACAGCAGTAATTCACAGTTTGGATGCCAGGATGCTGGGACTTTGATTAATATAACGACATATTTTATGGTATCCCTGGCAGAAGCTAGGAGAGATCACAATTTACACTGAGAAGTGAAGTCAGAATTCTTATTCAGAGCAGAAGTTTTCAAGATAAATGATACACTACTCTACAGGCTTCTCGCAATGGTTATTGATTGTATTTTATTAGGGAGTGGCATAACTTGACCTTAAGAAATACTGCAAACATTCAAGATGCAATTTATTAGGTGGTTTATGTATCAAAGGAAAAAATCTCATGCTACCACTCAGACATTAAAATAGTGCTCAGAAACCACATCCAGACATACACTGTCCCCTGGGTGCTCCTTGTGTGGGACTGGCTGAAGACCTGCCCCAAGAGCTGAGGAGATTTAACCCGTTGTCGCTAGGGATCCTGCAGAAGCGGGATGATCTGTCCTCCAGCCCTCCACATAACCACCGTGAGCCCGGAGGAAGGGGAAAGTCTCTCAGTAGACTTCTGCCACAAACAGGGACTTTCAAACCAAAATAAATCCCAGGCCCCTCTCCAACCTTCAAACCATTATTTTCTTAAACACAGGAAGTATTTTTGTCTCACATAATAACACAAATGATAATGATGATGTCTTTTTAGCAAAAGCAACTAAACAGCTTTATGTCACTGCCAAAGAGCTGGGGAGTCAACAAAAACCAACATAGAGTATTATAAATTATTGTTTATTGCTAGACAAATAAGCAACTGTTTTTGAAAATGGACGTACTTGTATGGTTAAAGTTTAAAACAGTGTTTATGGCAGCAATTTAAGCTCTTAAAATATACGCTTTAAAAAGAAAAAGACCCACTGTAATGTCCCTCAGCTGCATTTCTGCAGAATAGTCTTAAATCATTTCGAATTACTTAATGTAGCCTGTAATTCATCAGCCCAAATAAGTCAGGCTTGTCAACCACAGACCCAGATATATGTAATTGTTAAATTACGTAAACTTCATGTATATCATGAGCTCTTCATATATCAAATGCCTGCCTTTAAAATTAATAAGTGGTTTCCTATATGCAAAGAGTATACTGATTCCACATATCTCATTTTTTTTTCTTAGAAGTCTGACGTATTTTTGCAGAGTCTGGGAATATGAGTGATCAAAACAGGGCTTGGAGTAAAGGCTGTAAATTAGGAGCGAAGAAAGAAAAAAAAACAGATGAACCTGTTGTGACACATTAAGCTGCACATGAAAAGCTCAGCCATGTACGCAGTGAACATCCAGAACTCCCAGTAAAGTCAGAAGTGGTGATAAATCTGAGACATCCCTTTGACCAGTGCAGGTAGCCTCTGCCTACACAGACCCACTGGAACTTTATACTCCTCCTAGGATTTTGGTAACATAAATATTGTTATTTAGAACTTGAACAGTATTTGCATGTTTGCATTTCTCTACAGGCATTACTTAATTAATCCACCCACCCAACCAGATAAGCATTATTAGCTCTGTTAATTCGGATGTTATTATCAGCAATAGTCCATTAACATTATTCAAGAGGTGAGAGGCAGAACTGGAAGATCTCATTGGGATCCAGATGATCCAGAGTGCTCTCAAGAACATGTGAGGGTGTCAGACTGCCGGAGGGCAACTCTGGAGACTCACATCTCAGGGGTGAGGGTGACTCTGCTGTCAATGAGACATAGTTATGATGGTGCCAAAGCCCTTGACGCCACTCATTTGATGCTTGCATTCAGACTGGGCGTGAGGTGGGCATGAGAGTGGGAGCCAGGCGTGTGTCTCCTGTAAGAAATGTGATAATCTCCATGTGGATCACCCCTTTGTCAACAGGGTGGTGACACTGTATGTTGCCTGTATTACAGAAAGGATTTCTAAATATGCCATAAGAAGTCACTATGAAATTCCGCCTCCAGGAGAACTAGTTCGCCCTTTTTAATGTTGATCAGTGTCTTAAAAAGATACCATTTGCTAATATCTTGGGAACAGAAAGGGTATATTTTTGGTAGAAAACCTTAAGGAGCATTGTGGTCAATAACACTGTTACTCACTTATTTACAGATATATGCTACCAACAGGGACATCTGCCTTTGTTTCACAGCTCTACATATTAAAAGGAAAATTCAGCCCTTTTCTTTGTGGATATACAAAATAATTTTGGGGGCGGTGGGGGGGTGGGACCAGAAAAAATAGCAATCCCCTCTGTGAAGGAAGACAGAAGTTGTTCTGTGCCTCTGTTCAGCAGAGTTCTCTATCCAGCCTAGCAGAAGAGTTGAAGAGGAACAGGAATATATAATCACAGGATAATTTAGGTTGGGTTGGACCTCTGGAGGTCATCTGGTCCAATCACCTACTCAAAGCAAGAACACTTGGAAGCTTAAACTGTTCAGGGCCTTGAACAGCCAAATCTTACACATCTCCACCGACAGAGACTCCATAACTTTTCTGGGCCCCTGATCCAATATCTGACCACTCTGACTGTCAAGAATGATTTCCTTATGTCTTCTTGGATTCCCGCTTGCTCTACATTGTGTCCAATGACGTTCATCTTTTTTCTGTATGCCTCACAAAACCCTAGCTCTCTCTACAGCCTCCGGAAGGTAGCTGAAGACAGGAATTACAACCCCCCTTAGTATTTTCTTCTCCAGGCTGAACAAACACAGCTCCCTAAGTCTCTCCTCATATGTCACATGCTCCAGCCCCTTAACGACCTTGCCGGCCCTTCACTGGACTTACTCCTGTTTGTTAACTCCAGTGTATCTGTCTTGCACTGGAGAGCTCCACCTTGAATACAGGGTAACAAATGAGGTTTCATCAATGCTGAATATAGGGTAATAATCGGGTCCTTTTGCTTATATTAATGCAGCCCAGGGCTGATGTCACCTTCATCACCACAAGGGCAACCCAATGATTCATGAGTAGGAGATCGCAGACCATTAGTAGGGCTGGGCTACAGCTGAACCTGTGGTTCATGGACAAGCTCTCCTGTGGTTACTGCCAGCGTGGCAGCATGGAACTGATTCTCCCAAATTTGAAGAACACGGTTCACCAGACTAGTTGCCATTGCTTGATATGACCTCTACAATTCAGGAACATGGAGGCTACCACATGGACTGAAGCCTTTGCAGAACAGCTGTGTTGTAATGCGGCGCCATCCCTCTCCACGCGCCTGCCCAGCTCAGGTGCTCGGCTGGAGCAGTAGCAAGGACTCTGTACGCAGGAGAGCGCTGCCCTTGTCCCTGCTCACACAGACCAGAGTCCACTCTTTTAAACCAAGAACCTGCTTGCCTTGCACAAAGCAACCACCAAAGTTGTTCAAAGTACTGGGAAACTCGGGTCAAAGACAGCTTTATAAGATCTACAAGGACACATGCCCATAAATTTTTCCCTATGACATATGAGTGACTAAACAAGATACGAAGCTCCATTTCACCATTTTCTCCATATCTTCTCCTCTTTTCCTGCTGCAAATAATGATTCATACAAGCTTTTTTCCAGGTTTCATGCTATAATGTTTGAATACCAGATTTCATTCTTCAAGAGAATAAATTTCCATTTGGTATTATAAAATACAATAGAATAAATAATTTCTGTTGTAATAACGAGTTCTTACTAAAGTTTCCTTTGTGCATAAAATGTATTACAGAATTTTAGGAAACACTTAATTTGATTAACACTCTTCTACATTAATCCTTTGCTCAGTCACTCTTGAGAGCTGCGTTAATTTAACAGAAGCTTTGCCAGGCTGCCTGCATGGACATGGATCAATATCCCAAAAGGCAACTATGCATAAGCTTTGATTTGTGACTTTATGATCAAGTAAGAAAGTCCATCCAATATGAATACTAATTGAAATACCCAAACCATTATGCCTACTTTTCTAGATTACAGTATTTAAAACTGAGCTATCAACAGAGGCTGCAACCTCATATTACACTTCTGATATTGCTTCTGACTACGAATATGTTCCAAAGTATTTTAAGATTTGGATACTTTCCCAAGTTTTGGGCAACACAAATCCACTCAGTCCTGTCGGCCATTCTGGATTTTCTAGCATACACAACAATATTACACAGCCATACTCCTTTGCAAAAAAATATGCACCTCCACAAAGCCAGCACTACTCTTCACATGGATGGGGAAAGAAATGGGGATAGTATCCTGCCTCCTCCAAGATCCATGCTGAACACTTCCCCAAGAAGGAGGGGCAGAGCTGCAACCACATAAGGACAAATCAAATGACCTTTTGTGTTTCTCAGTGAATCAATGAGCTGCTGGGCAGTCAAACAGTGATTTTCCTTCCTCAAAATCCAGCCTTTTCAGCATAAACAAACACAAATGTACATTCACATAGCCAAACTGACTTTACTGGCACTGCAGGGTCTGTAATTGCTAAATTTAACCCTGCAAACCCATCATAGGAAAAAAAAAGTGGTGGCTACGAAAACAGAAAGGAAAACGAAGGAAGAAATTAAAGAAGTCCTGATATTTGCAGAAGAGCATTTAGCTCCTTTACTGAAAAAGGCCTTGGGGAATATTTGCAAAACAAAGATTAGCGCTACTGCCACTGTGCTTGGGATTCCATTATTCAAGGTGACTTCTCTATAACTAACACCTATTTAATATTAAACTGTATTTCTTTGATGTGGTTAATGGCTGATATAGGGGCAGTTATTACTATTGAAATTTTCTGCTAGGGGTTGGAAAGCATGGAAGGGGAGAGAATAGGCTGCAGGAGCATGGAAATGTTGTGTTTGAATTCAAGTCTCGGAGACTTCTGCTGAAGGGTTTTCCCATTTTCTGCTACTCTATGGCACAGATGGGAATTTAAGATGAAGCATAGTGGAGATTTTAACATACTACCTCAAAATGCAAATATTAAAATTACCTCGTTTGTTGAAAGATTGCTTTCATACTACAAACTGTCAGTTCCACTGCACTTCTGGACAGCACGAGCGGATTCAGTATCATGTCCAGAACCAGGAGGAAGGTTTAAGGACAACTTCATATATTCCTTTCTTGTCTTTTGGGACTCTTCGATGCTCAAACTGTTCAGACAATCTAAATGGAAGCACGTAGAAATCAGTTTGCTCCAACTGATGTAAATCCCCATGTAAGGATATGTTACCCCGGTTCCCATCAGTTTATTTTACATGTGAAGGAATTTAGGACATGAATGAGGTGTAGTTTAGGCTTTCAACCAGGCTACAGTTTTCTTCTGTGCAACCAGAACTGTCTTTTTCTGTTTCTCTTCTCCATCCTTCTTTTATATTTTTGACTACCTGGCAGTGGTTCTGCCTTTTTTTTTTCTTCCCACTGTCATCTTTGGATTGAAAACTTCAATTCCATTTATTATCATTCTTTCAGCTGCCTATGCCAGTTTTTATTTTTCCTTGTGACCGTTTTTGTCTGAGCTCACTGCTTTCTCTCTAACTGGCCAATCTCAATCTTCTTCAGTTCTGTTTCATTGGTTCCTCAAGGTGAATTTTGTCTTCATGTTAAATCTCTTTGTCCCGTCTCCATACATTCTCCACCTTGGCTTACTGAATAATAGACAATTGGTAGTTAATCAGTGCCATTTATCTCAGACCATTTCCTTCAAACTGACCACCAGATCAGCAGATCAGCTCCTGTACTCGAGCAGACGCCACGGGATGGATAGCTAGGGAGGAAAGTGGTCAATAAGCTGAGCTTCATGGGCCAAGATCCTACTTAGAACAGATGAAAAAGATACTTGCAATAGAAAAGAGGAGAGGGAGAACAGGGCGCACAGCAGGATTTGCAGGCCAGAGCACCTGTATGATGAGCTTTCTCATGATGTGTTCCAGGAAAATGAAACTTCAGTGTTTGTAAAGGTTTTAATCACTTGACTCCACATTTCAGTTGACTGTCTTTTTTAACTTATTTCTAGCTCTCTGAGCACATACAACTTTTTAATGTGGAATAGATAATTTGATCTGTTAACTTTTATTATTAGATTTGGCTAAATGCTGCTAAGCCCAGGAATAAAACTAGTGTAAAGATGGGCTGTACTGTGTAGCTCTGGTGGATAGCACAGAAATTTCATACGGTTTGCCTCTCGAATCTTATCACCAAACACTACAACTTTCTGGCAGTGCTCTCTAAAACAACTTTACCCTCCATGGAGGAGAGTCAGATTCTCCTCTACACTTGCCAGAGAAAAAGTCCGAGGATCTACTGGAAAACAGCGCCATTAGGTCATCTTGTTTCTTGTCCCAGGATGTGATAGCTCTACACAGCATCCTCTGATAACCTGCAGTGAAGACCACACAAACAGCTAGCGGAGCTGAATCCTGCCTCTCCTGTTTTGTCCTGGTTTGAGGTAGAACAGAACTGATTTTCTTTTCAAGTAATCCAGAAGAGAGCATCTGTCATTTGTTTAGTGGCCAGCCCAGCCTAAACCATGACACGCCTGCAACTTAGGTCAATAGGAAAGAAACACGGATGTCTGTGTGCAAGACTGCGGTGTGCAAGACTGTGGTGTGCTTGTACTCGACTATCCTTCATTTTAACAATACTGCACTGTGGTTTCACAGTTCCTTTCATTTAAATCCAGCTTGTACCGAGACTGCAAAGCTGCTCCTCTTTGGATGGAGGTGCCCTTCCGACCAATCTAGCTGCTGCTACTGGAGACCAGTTCCCTGGTGGCACCTATAACTGACCAAGCACCTGGTCATGCTGAGAGGGACTGGAAAGCACTGTAGGAAGTCTTTTGTTTCTAGATGCCTGGAACTTATAAAGAGACAATCTGACAAAGACCTAGAAGCAACCATAAAATAAAGTGGCTCTCTTTTAATCTACACAACATACTGTTAACATGGAGAAGAGTAGCTGTGGGAGTGAAAACTACTTGCAGTGAGTAGAGAAAGCCCATTGATGTTAGTGGTCGCTCACGCTTGACTCCTCAGTTCCCTCAGTTCTGTCATTACTGCATCCTTTTTTTTTTTTTACATCGTAGAAGAAAACCCCAAACAACTAAAACAACATGAAGAAGAAACTTTCCCCCAGGGACAGCCAGACGGAGGTTTGGGCTAGGTTAGCCCTTCTGGAGAACCTTCATTAATGCTGAAGGCAACACTGCACAGAAGCAGAGAAATAGATCCCGTATAACAGATCCATGCCAGCTAATATTCAGAATAAAAAATATCATGGCATAAATCACATCTTCAGAGTGGTAATAAAACACAAAAGCCTGTCATCATGTTGGACTCAGTATTTAAACTCTGAAAAAACTCCATTCCTTATAAACTAATACACAGGCGGGACATAAGAGGAAGGATACTGGGATTGTTCTCCCAGTATAAATGGGTTGAAACATACCAAAGTATTGTAAGTTTTTAAAAGTAAATGAGACATAACATAGACTTTTTTTTTTTTGAGCTTTCCATCTGTTGGGATGGGAGCTCGGGCTGCGCGCAAGCACCCAAATGAGAGTGCAATGCTGAAGGAGCAATGCAGGACCCCAGCAGGTAAGCAGGACTCTTCTTAGATCTTTGGGCTGATCAAGCGCTAACTACAGAATAAAGGCATTTAAACAGGAAATTTTCCATGAGGTAGCCTGGATTGACAGTAATGGGTATTTTCAGAAAACAGCTTATTGAAACCACTTACACATGTTTAGGTTTGGAAATCAACTACGGAGCCTGCACATTGTGAAATACAATGGATGTTTGTACCAACTGCAATTGTCTGTTTATTTGCATGCCACTGAGTATCATCAGCCACTCATACAGCCAGCAGTGCAAGGCTGGGAAGACAATAATACAGTGTCAAAACCAAGTCAAACCATGTCAGCACAAATGATACACTGCAAACCAAAACAAATTGAACATGAAGTCTTAAACCAGCAGGGAGGGAGAGTTTGGAGAACTCACAAAATCAAGGAGCTTTTGGGATATTCCTAATTACTATGAGAAATTGCACATTAAGAACATGTTTGGTCATCCATGCTTCAGCTCATTCTCAGCAGGTGTGTATGGTGGGCAGTCAAGGTAATTAACACAAATACAAACCAGCTGCCAGCTCCCAGTTTGGTGACATCGGGTCAATGCCATCTAGGAAGAGACAAACGCCACTGAAACTAATGCCTCCATCAGATGAATTAGCAGGTTATTTAGTAGCTTCCTCAGAGATTTCAAATTTAGGGTTGGTCCTGCTCATTGACTGCCAGGCTTGGAGAAAGAGGTGCAAATAACCCCGCCGTAGATCCGACATCCAACCTCCTACGCTCCTGCTCATCCACCTGTGGTGGATGCCTGTGATGTGACTCCTGTGATCTTACTCCTTACACAGGAACCACTTTAACTGACAAGTCTCCCTCTGCACAGCTACTGAAGTTGGAGTTATCAGTGTTTTCTTCCAAGCTGTGTTGCAGAGAGGCTAGGGAACCTTCCTTTTAAAATAAATACACCTGTCACTGCCTCTATCTTGTAGGGAGAATAAATGCTTTCAGCAGGAAATTTCTTGTATTTGGTTTCAGACCTTGGGGCAATATTTTTCTAAACATTTGAACTTTAGTTGTTTTTGGGGTTTTGTTGGTTTGTTTTTGTTTGTTTTTTTTTCTGGGAGGAAGGGACATGTAAAGCCATCCTTTGAATGCCGGAAAAAATATTTTCACAACCTTTTGAAAGGGAACAGCTCTGAAGCTTGAGGTAAAAAATCAAATTCTTCCAGGGAACAAAGTATATTCTTCAATTCAGTTAAAAACACCAATTAGTTCTCTTTCTTTTTTGTAGAATAGCCAGCCTCATTTACTGATTTCACTTACAAAACATTTAATTGACAATACATTTTTCACACAGACGTGGTTTGCTAATTGTGATGGTGAGTGATTCAGTTAACTGCATTTATTCATGAATCTTTAAAGTATATTTTTTCTTGCAATTTATTCATCAACTATTGCTATACTCCTTAAATATTTTTGTTGCATTTTTCACTCTCAACTGTACATTGGAAGTCTTCTAAGGGATGTTTTTTCTTCTTTTTCATTAAGACAAAAAGTTTATTTTAGCACTTTCATTGTCATTGTTTTATGATGTGAGTAATCATATTATTGTTGTTTTTATTATTATTATTGATTTGCAGCAGCTGTTGCAGTATCCTCCCACTTTTTCTGTTGAATAACAGAGAATTATCTCAAAACCTGGAGAAATACCAACATTTTCATGAGAAATGTGTACTAGAGATCAAAGCAGGGAAGAAATGCAGCACATAAAACCCCAAAACATTCACTGGGGAGTTGTAGGTGTTCTTGGTTATCCACGTGGAAGTGCAAAAACTGTCGCCGTGAAACATGCCTGTTCTTACACATCTGTTGCTTTGCTTGTTCTTCTCCACTGTTGCAAAGACGTTTGTTTGTCCCCAAGTAATATTTTTGGGGGTATAATGGAGAGAAACACGTCTTTCCACATGATGTAAATACTAATACTAAAGTCAAGTCTGTGCAAAGTCATATTGCAAGGAGGTTTCTAAATAGAAATAAGTAAATCCAATTTCAGCGTTAGACCAGCTGAGGAGTACTAAGCTGCCTCATTTTTCTTTTCTTATTAAGTCAACGGTTCTTGCCATTATTGTTTTTCATTAATATCTGACTCGTGGAGTCTCATTATTCTGTAAAATTCAGCTTCTCTTATTTTAAAGTTTGTTTCCCTCTGAGAGGAAGGAAAAGTAAATATCAGTTCAAAAGCAGAGGGTAATTTATTTTTTAAGTTATTACAAATTTGGTAATATAAATATAATCTCATTACTCTAAGCAGTGTAGTAATTTTTTAAGTTCCTCAGGGTTGGGCTTAGCAGTCGCCTGAATAAAGGTATTTCTAGGAAAAGAAACTATTGGTGTGTGATTCATCAAGGCATTAATTTTTCAAATGCACATAAAAATAAATCCCTAGAACTATTTAGTACTAAAGTGCTTTTATAATAAGTGATTTTATTCAACAATAAATGCAGCTATCTAAGTGCTATCAAGGGGAAGACAGAGGATAACAATTCACATTACTACATACTGTCACGATTTTGGTTTGGTCCCTAAAACACACAAGTGTGTTGTGTAGCTGGGAACAGGAGCCACTGCAGTCATTGGGCCCGTACTGCATCTTCTGGGACACTTGTGCACAGGGGAAGTAGGATTGTTTATATGGAGGAAGGGGGTGGCAGAGAAAGCACCAGATTTCTTACGAAGAAAGCATTCTGCAGCAATATCCTATCACATCCTGGGTCAAACTGGGACCTCTGTCAAGTAAGGAAAAAGGTTTTGGTCATGCGCAGAACATTGTATCTGACCTGTGACACAACAGGCCAATTTTACCAGGCTGGAGATGTCATTACAGCAGAATCACTTCTTGACTTTGCCAGTATTATTTCATACTCTTGTGTCCTCCCAGGCAGTTTTAAATCACATGAAACAAACTCCAGCTCTAACTCCCCAACTATACCTTCCCCTTCCTGGGGCCTCGGTGCTCAGGATGATTGCTTGAGGTGCTGAGCTCCATCACCTGGGGGCCCCTGCTCCCCTGCTTGTAGACAAACATTCAAATCTGGACGCCGAAGACGAGGGGCTGAGCCCCACACTGCATTATTGCTGTATTTGGTGCATCCGCTTTGGAGTAAGGGACAAGTTGCATATTACCCGTAACACAGAACCACGGCTTTGGCATTGTATCAGTAAAGCCCCCTGCACCAGACCTGCGAGAGCACCTGAAAACATTCACAAAGATGACAAAATGCCCGCTATGGGTAAGAAAGCTTCAGACTACATTCTTTCATTGTTATTAAATACTGTATGTAACACTTAGACTTCTGTTTGATCCTATCTGTCTATATTGGCTTCTTGGACATACCAGAACAGCACCTAATGCGTATTTCTCCCACTGTATGCTGTCTGAGTTTCTCCTTTAATCACTGTGAAATAAATAAGTTCTTTTCACTTCTTCCTATTGTTCAGGGAATGAGACGATTCATTTCCATCAAACACAAACCTAGTAATATGCATTTTGGGGGTGAAACTACAACTTCCATGCTCTGCAGTTACTGTGGTTACCATCCCACAGCATCCCTGCATGTACAGCTAAAAGAAACAGCGCAAAAATAGATGTCCATGTTAAAACAAAAGGAGAATCCTGACCTACTAAAAAATACAAAGTACAAGTTGAGGAACCTAAAAGACTTATTTTTCACTATGGCAAAGGGAAGGGATGTGCCTGTGGTCTTGTTGATAAACTTGCTTATTTAGGCTTTAAATGCTGGAGTAGAATTTTGCCCCATCTAGAATTGGGAAGATGGATGAAACATGGTCCACCCTCATGCCCTGGAAATCAGCCAGTGTCAGCGTGTGCCTGGGAAGGGGAGGACAACTGTTGCTGTTTTACCAGTAGGACGCTAACTCACCAGGGCCATGAACCACAACAGTATTCAGGTTCCTAATGCCAGCCTGGGCAGCCTGCCTTCCTCACAGGGATTAGTGGGATGTCAGGGGTTACGGTGAGAGCTGGAAGCTCAAGCCCTGTTATGGTTTGGGTCCACAGCAACAAAAGGACTTAGTGGCTACAGCTGATTTTGGTTGAAGTTATGTGCGTCAGCCCATGGATGCAATGCTCAATGTCAGGCCAAACCCTGAGAGATGCCTGAATTTGGAGTTGTTCCCCACAGTGAGTATTCTTCTGGCAGATTTGCACAGCTTGGTGCCTCTTTTGGGTGTAAGTGTGACCAGGAGTCTCAGCCAGACCCTTCCATGCCAGCCCTGGGAGGAGATCGGTGCAGACAACTTCTCTGGATGCATCTGACCCACCCTGCCTGGAGATATTCATGTATAGCTTAGGCATCCAGACACTTCCCCATGCATGTGGCTGATGTTGGTGGAGACAGGGACATCCCTGACCTATTCCCCATCATGGGGGTGACAACAGTACTCCAGACCATGGAGGATTTGAAAGACCCACCTGTGTGGGTGATGGCAATCAAGTCCTCAGCTCTTCCTCTCCTGAGCAGGCTGCTCTGATCACAGGCAGGAGGTGCTCTGCCCCAGGGGAGACACTGGTACTTGTCAGGAGGTAACTGGAGACTAATTGGAGCAAAAAGACGGACCAAAATGAAACCTGTCTCTCTGATTAAGCTGCTTGACCAGGAGGAAGAGACCTGAGTCGTCACCTTCCCACAAGGGCTAAGGCTTTATATCACCGTAATCACAGTGAAGGAGGTGGGAAGCTTTCCTGGGAGGTGAGAAGTGGCAGTTTGATTGCCTCACAGGCTGACTGGACCTCCAGGCAGACTGGATATCTACAATACTCTCCAGCACTCACCCATAAACCACTGCACGCTTAGATGAACATTTACTTATCGCTTCCAGGCGAAGACATCACTAACAGAAAGCTACGACAGCTGTGATTTGAAGAAAGACCTTTGGATTGAATACTACCATTTTAAGAACTCAGCAACTAAACAAAAGAGAAAAACAATGCTACAAGTAGAGGTAAGCTTTAAAAACACCCACAGTATTAAAAAAGTCATGTTTTGAACTTTGACCTACCATGTGCCCTAAGAAATACATTGAGTTAATGGTTGATAGTCCATTCCCTATGTACCTGAATATCCACTCCTATAAATAACTGGCCAGAGAAGCAACTCCACTGCTATGCCAATGGCATCACTGGGCAAGCGAATAAATGGCCTTATTATGGTACAAAGGTCCAGTCATTAGGCATGGAAGAATGCAGAATAAGTATAAATTTGGGAATTGCTGCATTCAACAAAATTAAATGCATGCAACAGTGAGTGGAGGGAGAGAAGAGGGTCCTCCTGGGTACCCAGAGGCAGCTGGAAGCAGAACCTGTGCTGTCCTGAGTTGCAGCCTGTCTGCAGTGACCAGTGCTTGGTTTCACTGCACGCTGGCGCAATGGAGGCTTCGACTTCTGGTATAGGGTAATAGTGTACTTAGACTGACAATACTGTGGAATAATAAAATTTATGTGAAACTTAGATGCTATCCTAGTCATAGAAGACAATGGTGTTATTGTCCTGCATCTTTTTACTCTCGCTTTTTCTATGTGAGCATGACTGTATCATAATTTTCATTGTTTTCACTGGAAAAAAATGCAAAGTGAATATGATAGTCTTATGGTATTGAAAAAGAGGTCCTAATTATTTTCTTCTATGTTTGTTGATTTGAGATTGCAGTGCCAAGAAGGTCATTGCATTTCAGGGTCACCTTCTTTTTGTATCTGATCTACTAAGGTTGATTGAAAGCAGAGCAACATCTGAATGGTGAGTTCTTCCTTCAGTGTATATCTCAGAGGTAAGGCACAACTTCAAGAACAAATGACAAGAAGGAAAGTTCTGGATGTTTCAGCTTCATTGTCCCTGTTATTCATTAACAAATGTTTGGCATGGAGTGGTGTGAAATGCGAGGGAAAAAAATAGAATAAAAGTGTGAAAATGCATCCTGAATTTCCCAACGCTTCCCTGCTGTGTCCTTAGGGCATTTCAGGACCTACCTTGGAAAAAGGCTTTGCATAATAATCACTGCTATGATTAGAATGGTGTTTCACATTATATAATATGTACAACTCACCTGATATGCATTGCAAGAAGAATTACTTGCAATTAAAGTTTCAAAATGTTCCAGGTTTTAGGACTTCTCCCTCTCAGCCTAACAAAGCAGCTTCATCAGTTTTCTCAGCAGCCCCTCAGTAAAACTCACTTAAAAGTAAGAACATTCTTTAAAATTCCCTCTAAATCATCACAAATTCATAATAGCAATGAAACCAGTGGCTCCAGGGGTATACACAGCTCACCAGTGGAGCGTTACTGGTCATCAAAGGACTGCAACCTTGGAGCTGAGTAAAACCGGTTTTAGGAGTAACACGAAGAACAAAGACCAAATATCCACCCTATGTAAGAGACACAGTACATTTGGATGTAAGGTGGACTTGCAAGCCAGTGAAGAAATGGCAAGTTGCAGTACATGTTAATAAAGACAAAAATGATCCCAAGGGGATCCAAGGAGGAAATCATCCACATTGTGCAACTTGGTACGCTGAGGATGCTCCATACCCCAAGACTGAAGCCATCGACAGCACGATCCAGCAGAGCAATGGAAGGATGAGCCTAACAGAGAAATGGATGGGTATTAGAAAGTTTTGTGTATATATAATTTTAACAAGTTGAACTTGTGTTCATTGTAATCATTCTAACTGGAGTAATAATAACTCTGTCATCAGGCTCTTAAGACTTTAAGTCAACTAAATTCTTGGCTTTATATCTAATGATGTAAAGCATTAGTAAGATTTTGAGTGTAACAGGCTGGTAGGATTTCAAGCAACCTATTCTGTAGCTTGGATGAAGCAAATCAGTAACAGTCGTCCTGAGGATACACTGCCAGCAGAGTGAAACACGCACCTCTAACACCCCAGCTATGCTCTCTCGGGGAAAGGAGGGCATTGCCTTCCATGAATTCAGGCTCCTAAGCTGCAAATGGACATGGACAACCCTAATGTCAGGGTATTAAGACAGCACATGTGCCTGAAAGAATTAAACATAAGAATTTGAGGCTTCTTTTTGTATAGAGGATATAGCAAAAAGCAATGAGATATAATTCAGGGCTGTCCTCTTCTCCCTCTTACTGATTTATATTTGGCTGAACTGTATTTAGAATTATTTATGTTCCATATTTAGTTCCCCATGAAAAATAAATATGTCCTTTGAGTTCTAAATCAACTTCAAATACTATGGCAGGTTTAATCATAAAGTATAGTTTTGCAAAACCTCCACCATATACATAGCTTGAATTATTTCTTTTCTTTTTAGCAGCATTTATTCTACTAATTTAAAAGCTAGTAAGCAGGATTAAGTACTCATGGGCAGTAAATTGTAATTCTTAAGTCATTAGAGAATAGTTAGTGCTCAGTACAAATTCTAATGCAGTTTAAACTTGATATAACCTTTCTCGATTTTAAGTCATCAGCAAATAAAATTTTAATAAAAACTTCTGGACTGTATCTAGATTTCTTTTTGCATTACTAACCTTGCTATTACAGAACGAACAATAACCAAAATCTATTTTTCTTAAAGAACAGAGTTTCCAATATAACAAATAAACTGAAGAAAAAATGTTTAAGTGAGAAATCCTCATTCGTAGGAACTATGAATGCAAAAAAACCCACTGCATTCCTGAGCAAAAAAAAAAAAAATCCTTAAGGAAATAATATTAAATACTGTACATATGTTGAGAAATCCTTAATTATGAAATCAAGCAAAATTAGCCTTAAGTAATATGTCACTCCATCAGTGACGCTTCCTCATCAGATTTGTAACATAACCATTTGTAGCAGCCTCTAATCTCAAGCAAAATCCCGACCAATTCCACCGCATATGAAGGCTTCATGGTTAACACATTTACTGTCTGTGTTTTGTTTTATTTTGTTTTTTGAGGTAGACTGACAAAAAGTGCCTGTATGGAGAACAAATCCCAGAGCAGCAAATATCATGAACAGTTTGGCAAGCAAACTTTTTTTTGATGAGTGGAAACTTTAGGGGTGGCTGTAGTGCAGCACTGCCAATGACCCGCGGTTAGGATAATCCATCTGTTTCTATGTCTACTCATCCTATGAAAAAAGCAGCCCACATTTCAGTTACACCAAAATGTGAGATGTTTTATGATATAAAACGTCCATGAATCTACTGGCCAACCAAACCACAGACAATTCCTGATGTGTTTTACTGCTGGATGTGCTGCATGCAGTAGTCCCAGCCTGCAGCCCACCTTGACCCCGGAGCAGGGATGGGTTTGGTGGGTCCTCCAGTGTGCTGTCAGCCAGAGACATGCTTGCCAAGCCAGCCCAGGAGCAAGAGCTGTGCTCAGCCTTTGGAAATGTAACTTCAGCCTGACAGATCGGGCACACAGAGGTGGAGGGGAGAGAGACCAAAGTAGACCTGAGGAACATCTTCTCCAGGGACAATTTCTTTCTCTTTTTCAGGTGTAACCAGTTCCACTGCCTGGAGAACCTTGTGGTCATTTTGGTGCCAACAGCTGTGAAGACCATTTCTGGTGACAGCAGGGCCATCTCTCCCAGTGGAGTCCAGGCCAGCCAACAGTGATGCCAAGCAAAAGCTAGCCGAGAGCTGAGCAGTAAGCTTTCGTCTAAAAATGGTGGTCGCACCCCTTCCTCCAGTGACAGCTGCAGAAGGAAAGGGTGTTGTCTACTTAGGGAACAAGAGTGTTCACAGAAGGACCTCTTTATGACAACAGTGATGCTGGACACTCGCTTTCTCGGTACAATATTAGGTAGGGCATTTTGATACTTCTGAGTGGAAAAGGCTGGGCATTTTAAACCCAAGGCATCCCATACCCCATGTCCTTGTTTGCAGCAGCAACCTCCATGCAGTGGGAGGGGGGTTCTCGAGGGCATCTCTGAATTACTCCAGACTGTTCCTTCCCAGGTCCCCAGTGGAGCTCAGACACAAGCACTCCACTGGCCATGGCCCCAGTCTGTGGAAACACAACCATGCTGTGAGCTTCAGTTACATCACTGCAGAAACAATTTTGCCTTGTTAATTGAAAATCACTATAGCTTTCTCTAGAATGAAAAAGCCTAAACTATAGAAGCAGGGGCTCCAACGTATAAAGACTGATTTATATTCACACAGTCTGCCTCCTCCTTGTCATATTATGAATATAATCCCAGGCATTCAGGATATTTTGTTTGCTTTGGTGAACAGATACAGACTTACATGTCTGATATTTTTTATGATAAACTACATAGGTGTAATTCCTCCTGCACGCCCAGCAAAAATCATCTCGGATACTTGGAATGTGTATGACTGTATGCACACAAAAAACCCCAAAACCTCAACCACCCACAACACGGAGTCAGAATACAAGTCCCAAGGAATAGATGGGGCTCAGTAAAGTGAAAGGAGGGTCATAAGCATCTTTCGTTGGGAGGCTGGCGCTACACCAGAGAGAGGAGTGTGGCTCTGCAACATGATGATTGCAGCGGAGAAGGAATGGTCAGTTCAGGGGGAGGATAGAAGTATGGGGAATGACATTACAAGATCAATAAAATCTTCCGCCACCTCCCACATAGTGAATCACCCGCAGTGCTACACAAAACCACCAAGATCAATTTCTCGATTTTTGCATTGGCTGCTGAAATTTGGGAGACATGCTGAGTTTTCGCTCACCAAATCCAGTAAGGTAATTAACAGAGCAATGGAGAAAATAAGAATAAATCCTAAAAAATCAAATTGCATCCTCTCTATATAGAATTTTGAATGAACATATTATTACTAAATTGACATACAGTGATTACTGCAGCAGCACTCCTAGGGCTCCGGTCTGCCAAGGAAGCATTGGCTGGGGTATGACGGAAGAGAGAGACGAAGGGTTGTCTTCATTATCAATTAACTGAATACGAAGTTTACACGGCCATGGCAAATCCTTTGAGCAGAATCATTCTGCCAGTCAATACTCTACTTGCTAGTATGAACAATCATGTATGGACATATTTTCTTAATTCTACAGATGATGACAGTTTTTATTATCATAAAGGGAAACGTTTTACTGCAGAACGCACTGAGCAGCAACACTACCTGTCAGGAAGAAGCCAGGAATTCCCCCATGAGGAAGTGTTTTCCCCTAAAATGTGCCATTTAATTGCACTTACAACTGTGAAAAATAGATTACTGTGGTTTCCTTTTGCGGCATTTGTTAGTACAATTCTGAGCTGTTTGTCTCCATTTCACTGCTTCCTGTTCAACAAAGATATTTCATTAGCAAGAACTATGTTGCTCTTGTGAAACTTAAAGCTGTATTTGGAATTAGGACCTTTTTTATTAGTATGCATTAAAATCTGTTATTGATCTCCTAGAGGTGCTAATATAAGTGTCTCTTGTAATACGAAAACAAATTAGATTCCGATCAGGTTCAAAGTGTTCAATCAAGGACTACCTAGCAGCATTTTTAAATGAAATGCAGTTTGTGTTTGGCATTTCAGATCAGCTATTTGATTGAAAGTCAGGAAGAATTCCCAGTGATGTAGCAGCTCTCTTCCTTCACTGGGCATCTAAAATGCATCCAGCATTCAGCTGCTGCATAATGTTGACGTTTTGTTCAGTCCAGAGCACTTTGACTTTTAATGTATACTATGGTGGCTAACTTAAAAGGGACCACTGCAATACATTAGCTTAAAAAGCATTTGCTAAACATTTTAAACCTAACTAATTTATGACTAAAGACTACCATGTTCATTAACAGAATGCAAATGTGCAATGTATCAATTCTTCTACTGATCATAGAGTTCACTTCTACTAGTCTTCACAAGGAAGTGATAAAATAGGTGAAACTATAGCGCAGTGAGCTTTTGAGACCTTAGATAAGCTCAAGGACCCACTGTGCAAGGTGCTGTACATGGGGCCCTGAGAGATGGAGTTGGTCCAGAAAAGCTTATGATTTATACTTGAAAAGAGAGGCATAAGGCGGATATGGTATTTCTATCATATCCACAATGCCATTACCAAACAGTGATATTTTCACCTCAACTAACTCCATACCTGAGTAAATCACGCTAGGGCTCCATACAGTTAATGGAGAGAACTATGCACTTTGAGGCTGCAGTTCATCTGATCTCTGCTTTGCAGAAAGCCGCTGTCTTTACTAGAAAATAAAAAGTCACCTACTTTTGCCATCTCTAACAGCCAGACCTCCTGTCTTCCCAGAGGCACACAACCCGCCATGCATGAGCATGCAAGGCAAGGGGAGCGCTGTCCTCTGTCAGCAGAAGCTCTGCTCATGTGGGTGGTCACTTACCTTGGATGTAGACACAAGTCTCCTCTGTGCCGGTGGAAATCAATGGGTTCACTTTGGGGTGAAAAGCAGAGCCCAGAGACACGGGACTGTTGAACGGTGAGCAATCATGAAACCTCACTGAGTTAGCAGAGACCAGAATCCAGCCCTCTGGGATGCTCTTTGCTTCATCTAAACCAATGAGATTTTAAACAGTTCAACTTTGCAATATATCTACTTACAGAACAGCACAAAGCCTCCAGGTTCAGCACTGCAACTCTGATGGGCGGCTGCTGCACAGAGAGATTACTGTAGCCAAATAATGGTCTCAGTGCTTTAGTCTGTTTATTCAGATTTAAATTAACTCAACCTCAAAAAATTGCCTATGTGGTATTACAGCTAAAATATAAAATTAGACAATACGTCACATGAAAATACCTCCTGGTCAAGGTCCTGCTCCAGAGCATGACAGGTCCTCTCCTCCAGAGCCAGCTGATACCTGCAGGGACATCTCCTGCAGGGGGTGCAGCCCCTGTGTCAGTGACAAGGCTCAGGCCACTGTTTCTAAACAATTTCTGATTCTTCTAGATACCTTGTGGCGCCAGACTTTGCTCAGATTTTACCACCCTTTTACATTAAGTGGCAATTAAAGGTTTGGGTTTGTAAGTGACACTAAACTCAGCATAACTTATCAGACTCCGCCCTCCAACCTGGATTTTGCCCATTTTCTAAGGACTTCCAGAATATTTCTGCTACCTCTTCCCATTACTAACTTCCTAACAACACAGCAAAGCTCCTAAGAAAATGACATGAGCTCTCTGGCTGACGTGCTAGCATTCACTCAAATGACGATTACTGGCAAATAATACTCGTGGCGTCCATGAACTTCATTTCTTGCTGCCCGCCAGGCTTAATGGCTATCATCTAATGCCTTCCTTCCTCCAGTTCCCAAGCAGGTGACAACTGGGCTGGGGAAAAGGAGGACATTTATTTGTCGTATGGCCCAGAGCACCTTTCTCCCCTCCAGCCTGATGGAGATGCAGCTGTGAGAGCGCTCAGCCTGCACAAGCAAGCCCATGAGAAGACAGACCAGGTGCTCCGGGTGCTGCTGCACATGGAGAACTATGAATCAGAAGCTGAAAGAGAAGGAAAGGTGTCTCCTGTGCTGGCTGTTAACGTGGCCACATCAGTACAACCCAGGCTGGTGAAGTGCAAAGGAGAGAAATGGAAGAAAATACTGGTCCATAACTGGTGCGTAACATTTCTTCTCTGTTGCCCTCTGATTTAATATGCGCAAAAGTGAAAAAAAATGATCACCACAACTGCCCCATCAACACCAACAGTGCATTACCTATCTTAATCCTCTTTCATCATTATGGTTTTTTAATGCTCCAGGATGATGAGAAAACTAAAGGACAGTGATTGCTACAAGCCCCACAGAAAAGTCTAAGCGTTAAAAGGTTTTCTTTACAAGTGAAATTGTATGCCTGTACTGCACCGAAAGCAGGTTGTGGTGGGGTAGCACTCTGCCAGCAGCCCCTGTGTCCAGGGGGTGAGAGAGAAACAAGCCTTTTCTCCAAGGTTACACTGCCCTGCCTGAGCAGCATGTGAGACGGCACCAAGCCTTGCTGGGGAGGGACGCCTCAGCATGCCGGGCACCAGCCTTGCTGCCAATGAGATTGCCCGGAAAACACAACACGGCAGGATCTCTCCAGTAGCTGAAGGTCACCAGTCTCTAAATGTAAGACGATGCAGCCAGATGCCTTGTCTGTGCCCTCGCTTCCCTGCTGGAACAGCAGCGTGAGCCCGGAATGCCAGGGCCGGAATTTGAAGTACAGAAGTGAACCAGGGAAAGGAAAGCCCCGGAGTTCCCCGCAGAGCACTGAACAGGGCTTGTTCCAAGCCTAATCAAACTTATTATTTTCAAATAATGAAATTAAGATGTACCACTTCAATTTGTATTTTTTATTAACCAAAAGTCAACCATTCACCACCTGGTAATAGCATTCATTATTGCACAAAAGCACATGGCTTACCATATCATGCTGAAAGCACTCTACCTATGTAAGAAAAAGGCTAAACTCACCCGTAAGCTAATTTCATCGAAACCGGTTACTCCCGGATCAAGCTTTACCCAGTTACAGACTCAGGTACTAACTTCTGAGGATGGCATCAATCCTAGGTAGCAAATGGTGCTCACACAAAAAATACGGGAAAAACTATCTGTTTTAATTTACTGCAGCACCACTCTAACCTGCCTCTGAATGGAAACTGCAGGCTGCTGAAGTTTTGACATTTGAACACTTTCAGTTAGTTGACACACTAGTAATTTGCTTGGTATCATCCTAAATAATAATACATATTGTGACTGAATTAATTTGGCAAGCAGCCAACTAGGAATTTCCAATTAGGAAAAAGTTAATTATGTACTTGTCACAAAATGCACTCTATTTATGGCAAAATGTGTTGACTTTAAGTCAATCTTGATATTTACAGTGAATTAAAAGTTACCACAGAGTATAATATTTATGCTAAGGACAAATTGTCTGGAGGAGAAAACAGAAGAGGGAAGGAGGTGCCTCCAAACCCCAGCCAGGGGTGGACAGATTGGGGTGGAGCATCCCATCGCCTCCTCCCAAATCGTTTTGCAGACTGCCAACACGGTGGAGAGGAGAGCCCAGCAGGGGCAGCTGGTCTTCACCAGGCACTACCACAAACCAGCCGGCAACACCTGAAAAGATGCAGATAAATTGCAGCTGACAGTGGTTGCGCCTTCGCAATGAAACCCGAGAGCAAACCTCTGGGTTACGAGGGGATTTCCTCAAAGATTCATTTTGGGGATCGATCTCATTAAAGACTGTAACCAAAAGCAAGACGGCGGTCATAATTTGCTGATGATACCTAGCCAGGAGGAGTTCTGTCAATTCAGAAGAGAAGTGGGATTGCACGCAGTAATAACCAGATGACCTTGAGGTCTGAACTAATGGAAATGGATGAAAATCAATTGTGCAAAGTGCAAGGCCATACACCTAGGGACTAGCAATGAGCATTTCTGGTATAATCAGAGAGCTCATCATCTGGAAATGGTAGAGGACAGATACCTTGATGTCTAGACAGACATTTCTAGACATTCAGAAGCACTGGCTGGTCACAGAATCACTGTAAACCACCAATGTGAGGCAGAAATAGCACAAAAGATCTTAGAACGTATCAGAAGCATTTCCACAGGGGAAGCAGTAACAGCATTGCACAAAGAAATGGTGGGATGTTCCCCGCAGCGTTGTGTATGAAAACATGGCATGCTTACATGTTTAAGAAAGGTGATCTCAAAGTGGAGCAAGAACAGAGATATCGCATTCATGATGCTATGGAAGATTACGTGCTTAACTTACAAAAGTGACTAAAAGAACATGGTTTGTTTGGACAGCAAAGGGCAGTAGAGAGCAGATTATCATTATTCAGTATAAATACAGTAGTGGGGTAAGAATTTGCATATTTATTACCAGGGAGGAAAAGGAGCTGGTTAAGCTAGAGGACATCAAGTAAATAAACAGGTATACATGTATTGCTAACATATTTATACCAGAAGTAGGAAGGGTGCTTCTAATCAACCTGAGAACTGAGCAGTGAGGTCACTAAACTACTTTTAAGACAGGCAGTGATAAAGATATGGAAGAAGTTGCATGAGGCGACTGCCTGCAGCCATGGGGGCTGGTGGCCCCTTTGGAGCATCTTTCGGTGCCTGAGCATGGTGAGCCTGAACAGAGAGCCCTGGTGTCCACTGGAACTTCTCCCATGTGACCTTTTGCAGACATCACTTGCACCTAAAAAAATCATGTAAAGAAGTTGTTTCATAGTTGGTTTTTTTTTTCCCTGTAGGAGCAGAAACCTTGGCTTTCTGATGAAAGAACGTAATCAAATGTAGTCATTTTAGGCAATTTAGTCATTTCTTCCCTATGCCAAATGCAGCAAATTACCTGGTTCCACCTCATACCCAGACCTAAGTGGCTGAAATGTCACTAACTTATCTATAGAAAGGATTATTTAGAATTCCTTTTTGGAACTGTTTGCAACAATGAAATGCCAAAACCGAGGGTATCCGAACATGATAGGGATGGCAAAACTTTAGCTTAGGTCATAAACTTTTATCCTGACTTCATAACCCTGAAAATTCTCCACTGTCTATAACTAGGCAATATCCCACAGTGACAGACACAAGTAGCTTTATTTGAAATTTTCCAAACTTGGTACCAAAAAGTGTAACTCATAGACTGTATTATTACATTATTACTATTACTAATATAAAGCATGGTTCTTTTTCACACGGGTATATGAAACAAACTTTTCAACTTGAACTTCAATATATATCAGAAGACATGCCTTCCTGTCTATATTGCCTCCAGAATGAGAACTAAAATAACATAATAGGCATTAAATCATCAAATCAAAAAAATGCATCAGCATCTTGTGTTGTTATGAGAGGTACTATACAGTACAATTTACAAGGTAATAGGCCTATTCATCATTGGCACATCATTCATTCCAGTTTCTCTGCTCAGATGATGCAGGGCAGGAATTCTGATGGACTATTTGTCCTTGCTTTGATTAAGAATAAAACATGGCTTGAAAATAACAAACTTTGCCTGCCATTCCGCATCTCTGAAACACCATTCTTGTGTTACCAGTATGGATCAGAAGTACTAAATATGCTGATCACAACATTACAAAATCAAAGGTTCCACCCAAACCCCACCTTTTCTAAATTCACTGTATCAAGCTGGGATAAGGATCACACAGGCATCCATTTATCTTTGCATTTCTAAACTGCCTTGCTTCGGCAGCATGATAATCCAGGGGTTAATTGAGGATTCTGTGCACCTGGATTCAACTCCCTGTTACAGCTTGATCATCCTGTATGACCTTAGAGAGGTCTCAGGCTAAAGAATATGATGTGCTTGAATACCTTCAGCGATCTGCCTCTAGTTTACAGCCGTCTTCTAGTCTACTACATCTTTCTGACTATGTCTACACAGAACCTGCTCTGCTCTGTTCTTCACTAACGGGGGATGAAGATGAATAAGGGTTTTGAGACAACTGGATATTATGGAAATGAAGCTACAAAAAATCTTTTCGCAATAGTTTTTAGTGCAGTGGCAAATGTATACCCTCCTCCATGACATTAAGGGTTGGCCTTTGCATGACTCTCACTGGGAGGAAATGCTCTTGCCTTTGCTGTGCTCTGGTAGAGATTTTGCCCCCACCTCTTTCTAATTTTTCCAGAGGGCTCTTTTCATCACAATGCACAAGATAGCTGAGGCTGAAGGGATCCCACAAGAAGAGAACAACCTTCAGACAACAGTCTTTTTTTATGAAGACGTTGTTTAGTTGCTTTCATTCCAACAGTAGGTAAGTTAAAGGCAGCTGAACTGCAGGGGTGTAAGATGCTCTCTTTGCCCCAGATAGCTAACAATGCAAAAACATGCTGTACCCACAGCTAGAGACAGCTGTCAGCAGGTATGAGGACTGAAATCCTGCTGGGCCCCACACTGCTCACCTCTCCATGTCAGTCAATGGATGGGACAGCCCCAATTTAACCTGCTGACTCCAGACACCGCTTTTCTGTGCCCACTGTTGCTGTATTTCCAGCCTTCACAGTGTTTCCTAAATAATCACAACTCAAAAGCATTGTAAAGCTCCCCTGCTTTCATGGTGATAGACTCATAGGTTTCTTTAGCTTGCTCACTAAACCAGTGGCGCAAGCAGAAGCGTCTTTGCTAGCTGGAGAAACCCAGAAGTGCCTGTGGCCACTGCAGGTGTCTGGCTGCGGGACCTAGGACTGCAGCATGATCCTCAGACTGCACAGCATCCAATGTGTAATTCTGCCCTGAAATATCATTTGAAATTTTCATTTCATGGTCCGTGGCATTTCAATTTTTTTTTTCCATCTTAAATATGCTTATTTCACAAAGCACAAAACCAAACTTTCTTTTATAATCCTGCGCTTCCCACTGCAACCTGAGAATGGAGCTGAACCCTCTCTCCCATGAACTGCCATCTTCAACATTTTAAGGGGCAACGAGAGATTTCTGCCCCTCTGCCTCTCTTGAATTAGCCTGGTTGCAGGTCCCTGTGGGCTACGTTCGTGTCTGCAGCACAGTCTGAACTGGTGCTAAATACACTTGAGAAGGCATGTCTGCAACATCGAACCACTGGTTACTCTGAGAATACCCCTGTGGCTCTGACTTCTCTCTTCCTCCAGGTAAACTGACCCACTCCTTTCTCTTAAAACAATAAATGAATCGTCTCTTGTAAAAGAAATGTCACTGTCACAGTCCAAGCTGGAAAAAGTCACGGTCATCCTGACTGCATTAGGGGGCATCCGCACCCCTGCTGGTGCTGCTTTAAGGGTGCCCGTGTTGCACACACCTCCTTCCAAATCCCTTCCTGCTCACTTGCAAACATTTGTTAAAACTGGCATATGCAATTGTCAGTGAGGATCCAATTTTTTAAAGCTATTTTTCAGAACAATTTGTACTCTTCCAGTACAGTGACTACAAGACGAGAGACGCTTCATGCGTTGTAGCTCCTATTACGGCATGATCTTCCTACAGCTGCGAGACACAGCAGTTGCTGTAAATCATCACTACTTCCAGCACATGCTGTGGTACCCGCAGCTAATGTTAGTGCCATCACGTGGATGTGAACAAGGGCAGAATGAGATGCCATGGATCCTTCCATGACCCCAGACAGGCAAGTAGGTGCCTGGAGGAGGGAGAGGCACCCACACCTCTCGGCTTTGCTTCGGGCTGGGATTGGAATATGCTGACGAGAAGCAAGAGGGCTGAAGGATGGAAGGACTGTAGTACAGATGGGCATGCCTGATAGGCTCTGGGATAGACAGGAGCATTGCACTGTGCAAACGAGGTGTCCTAACGAGGGTGTGATACTTGTAGGTTCACCCTCCAACGACCCGCTGTCCCTCAGGCACCCCATCTTCCTCTCACCACCAGCAGTGGTTCGAAGGCACAAGCTAGCCAGACAACAGCGAATTAGCTCCATGCTGCGGTCTGACGAGAAATCTCAGACCACTGGATAAATAATCCACATTTTTCAAAAGATATGCCCAAAGAAGTGTTTATTTGATGAACGCTGCTGAAAAGCATTTTGCACTATCAGATAAATAGTGGTACTTGTTTACAAACCAGGCTAATTATGGAGACATCATATTTACTGTTTTATGAGCTCTCCAGTGAACGACACAGACCTGCTGCAAGACTAAAAATCAGAATTTGGCCACAAACCACCACTGATCTTTGACTCCATCTATAGGTATTCAGAACCATTTCAGTGGAACACAGAAAGAACTGCGAGAGGATGGACTGATAATTATTTCTCCTTAATTAGGATTTGATCTTTTGTACATTAGGGGGATGAAAACAAGCCTAGACACTCACACTCCTATTTATTTGGTAATTCTAAGTGACATGGAATTAAAAGCAAAGCAGTGAATCCCTCACTCAATATGCACACACAATTCCCATTAAGGATAATGGTTATTTTGCTGTGACCAGCATGTGTTTTGAATGTTTAATTTCCATCACAGGTTTCTATTCAATTAGATCTATTGGCAACAAGACTTAAATGCTAAGAAGGAGGAAGGTGAACTGGAGGTTAAAACAAAAATACAAATTGCCTATGCAGTGTTTCCAGAACTACAACATCTATGTCCATCTCCCATAAAACAACGTTAATAAAGCAGAATGTAGTCCTTCATTACTTTTACACATAGCTTAGGTGCAACTATGGCTGACACCATGAGCAGCAGCAAAGGGAGGAACCAGTCCCATGTGCCACGCTCTCATCAACACAAAATCATAGAATCACAGAAAGGTTTAGGTTGGAAGGGACCTTAAAGACCATCTAGTTCCAAGCCCATTGCCACGGGCAGGGACACCTTCCACTAGAACAGGTCGCTCAAAGCCCCATCCAGCCTGGCCTTGAACACCTCCAGGGATGGGGCATCCACTTCTCTGGGCAACCTGGTCCAGTGCCTCACCACCTCCACAGTGAAAAATTTCTTCCTAATATCTAATCTAAATCTACCCTCTTCCAGTTCGAACCCATTTCCCTTTGTCCCATCACTACATGCCCTTGTAAAAAGTCCCTCTCCAGCTTTCTTGTAGGCTCCTTGCAGATACTGGAAAACTGCTATAAGGTCTCCCTGGAGTCATCTCTTGTCCAGGCTGAACAACGCTAACTCTCTCAGCCTGTCCTCATAGGAGAGATGCTCCAGCCCTCTGATCATCTCTGTGGCCATCCTCTGGACCTGCTCCAATGGGTCCATGTCCTTCTTATGTTGAGGGCTCCAGAGCTGGATGCAATAAAATGCCACGCTGAGGTGCACTGCCCTGTGTTTGAGGGTCTGTTGTGAAGTGAAGCTGGTGTGCAGTGCCACCAGCTTGCCTGAAGATGTCTGAGGACTCTGGTCACTAAGCTGTACCTCTCCATTGTTTTCTCTTCTGACACACAACCCCTTCCAGTGAAGACCATGGAGAATACATGCAGCCTCTGACTTGTAATGGCAGCCACGAATTGAAGAGAGTTTCTTAATAAATTAAAGCAAACTTTTTTTTTTCTTTGATTGCCGAGGAGCTGAAGTTTGGTAACCATCACTGGAGCACAAAGTTTTTTCTTTGCTGGAAATACGTTTGCTACAGAAATGCCTTCTCTGCACAATGGATTGGCAATAGTTTTCCAAATGATAGATTTAGTTCTTCTTAACACTCTACCAGGACTAATCATACTGGGCTCCTTGCTGCCATAAATCAAACCAAATGTAGACAGATGCTGGGGGAAGCAGCTACAATTGTGTGTCCCACCCAGCCGAACCGGGAGGCACGGGGGATGCCAGGACCCTGAGGCAGAGCAGGGCATCTCCGGAGAGTGGGAGAGACCCTCTACCCCACTGCTGTCACCAAAGAAAACAAAACCCACCCTGGTTTCATTTGCTTTGCCAGACATTTCTAGAGGGTGATGCTGCAGCTGAAATAGTAAGTTTGTGATTTTCTGAGCCTAGTCATTAGACAAAGCTGGAGACTATCAAAAGGGAAAAAAAATTCTCTATCATAAAAGCTCTACAGTCAATAAAAGCACACCAAAGAGAAGTGATCCTGCTAGGAGGTATCTGTAATTCACTTTGATAGCTGACCATAGGACACAATTTGGGCAAGGGTGTCCCCGAATTTTAAATGATATTTGCTGAAACACATGTACAGTTTTAACATTCACAAGCCTGATTTCTCTGACGGACTTTTGTTATTTTTGATACAACATGCAAGCTCACAGTGAAATCCTGCTCCTCATCCTTGTGCAGTCCATCCACCTGAACTTCACGAGCTGAGAAAAACTAACAGGATTTTACTCTCTGGCCAAACACCTCCACATATACGAATGCAGACTCCCCCCATCCTATATTAAAACCAGGTAAAAAACTCAGATTGGATAGAAATTCATCAATAAAACTAAAGAAAGCTCTAGACAGAGCCTGAACAGGTAAAATAAACCTTTTCAAGCCAAGGTGATCACTGATTAAATAAACACTTTTACTGGATCTGACAAACCAGGCCAGTAATTTGCTTCCTGGGCACCATGGAAGGTATGTCCAAGGAGAGAGAGAATAAAGGGCAAAGCAACAAAGGAAAAACAAGATTAAAAAGGATGTCATTAGAGGCAATGATGGGTATACACAACTGCATTGGGTTTGCATCACAAGGTTTTGGTAGCTGGGGGGCTACAGGAGGGGTTTCTGTGAGAAGCTGCTAGAAGCTTCCCAATGTCTGATAGAGCCAACACCAGCCAGCTCCAGGATGGACCCACCACTTGCAAAGGCTGAGCCCATCAGTGACAGTGGTAGCACCTCTGCGATAAGATAGTTAAGAAGGGGGGAAGAAAAACCTGCACAAGAGCAGCCAAAGAGAGGAGTAAGAATATGTGAGAAAAACGACTCTGCAGACACCAAGGTCAGTGAAGAAGGAAGGGAAGAAGGTGCTCCAGGTGCTGGAGCAGACATTCCCCTGCAGCCCCTGATGAAGACCATGGTGAGGCAGGCCTCATGGAGGTCCATGGTGGAGCAGATATCCACCTGCAGCCCATGGAGGACCCCATGCTGGAGCAGGTGGATGCCTGAAGGAAGCTGTGACCCCGTGGAGAGAAGCCCATGCTGGAGCAGGCTCCTGGCAGAACCTGTGTCTCCATGGAGACAGGAGTCCATGCAGAAGCAGGTTTGCTGGCAGGACTTGTGACCCTGTGGGGGACCCATGCTGGAGCAGTCTGTTCCTGAAGACCTGCACCCCGTGGAAGGGACCCACACTGGAGCAGTTCATGAAGAACTGCAGCACATGGGAAGGACCTACATTGGAGAAGTTTGTGGAGGACTGTCTCCCATGGGAGGGACCCCACACTGGAGCAGAAGAAGAGTGTGAGGAGTCCTCCCCCTGAGGAGGAAGGAGCAGCAGAGACAACATGTGATAAACTGACCACAACACACATTCCCCATACCCCTGCGCCACTCGGGAGGAGGAGGGAGAGAAATCAGAGTGAAGTTGGGCCCAGGAAGAAGGAGGGGTGGGACAACATTTTAAGATTTGGGTTTATTTCTCATTATCCAACTCTGATACCATTGGTAAGAACTTAAATTAATTTTCCCCAAGCTGAGTCTGTTTTGCCCGTGAAGGTATTTTCTGAGTGATCTCCCTGCCCCTATCTTGACCCACAAGCCTTTCATTATAGTTTCTCTCCCCTGTCCAGCTGAGGAGGGGTGTGATAGAGCCGCTTTGGTGGGCACCCACCAACCATCCAGGGTCAACCCACCACAACTATCAGTCATCAAATGGAAAGAAAAAAGCAGAATCCTGTCTGCAATTGGCTTTATCATCCTTGAAGTCAAGCCGGGCACCTCCGCCCTGTCTGCCAGCCCCCCCTGAGAGCAGACCTCGCAGGACTCACAGACAAACCAAACTGTGGAGGAAGATGTACGCCCAGATGAGTGCCCCCTCCTGTGCAGAGCCCTGCACCCCCTCACCCCACAGCAGAAAAAGCCCCCAACTGGAATCCCTTTGAGCCACCTATTCAAGTGCATCAGCAGCACTCGTGGTCGTTGTTCAAGTGACAGTCTGAACCGTGCCTGAAAAGTGCCACCCCGCACTGGCTGAAGGGACGGTAGCAGCAATAGGAGGTGATGAATTTTGCCATAATTTCTCATATGTACAGTCCACAGCAAGTACACATCACAGTATTTGTTCTGTGAGCCATAACGTAGCACATCCCACCTGTGCACTGACAAACACAACAGGGAATACCACTGCCACATGCCTCTGCGTGCAAAGCAGTCCCTCATGGTGCTGGGGTGCAGCCCTGAGCAGGTTAGCACCAGCAGGGCTGCAGGGGTGTCTGCCTGCTCTGCCGTAATGCTGGGGAGATAGAAAGAAGTCTGCACCTGCAGACGCTTGCGACAGTAATCCTGGTCCGTGAAAGCCTGTTTTCCCAAAATAGTTAAGTGGCATGAATGAAACCCTGGTGTGGTGCTACACTGCATTATGGTAATAGACTGATGTTCATTTTCTCACCTAATTTTTTAATATTTTCTGCAGAAGCCTTAGAAATCAAATATATTTTCCCAACCATATCCCTATTGCCAACCATATCCCTATTCCCAACCATCTTCCCTATTTGAGAAGTATTGGTTCATGGTCCTGATAGACATAACACCACCCTGCTTCCTTTTGTAGCCTTTTCCTAGATACCAAAATCAGGTGCAACATCATCAGAAAGATGCCCATTTGGGGGATTTTAAACTCAACATCCTTTCCTTTCCTAATAAAATCAAAGACAGCTTATCAAAATCTGGCCTGAAGGCAAGTATTTTATTGGCTCCCACAGAAGTTGCTAAGAAAGCAAATATTAATCATTTATTGATCATCTGACCTCACAATATGTTAACATTATTAAGTATCTTGATAAAAAAGTGTGGGCTCTTCAACAAGAGCTGGAGAACACCATGAGCCCAATTTCCACACCAGGGAACATGAGGACACCAGAGTCATTGCTCTGACTTCATTTGTGGGAGCAGGTACTTACATGTATGAACGTAAGAAATCATTGCAGATCTGGTGGCTGCTGTTGGACCCCACTCGCTGCTGGGGATATTCCGCTCTCCATGGCAAGCCACCCACTCCCCAAACACAGCAAACACTGCCAAAGAAGGGATTTATATTGCACTGATCAGCATAAAACATGAGCATACAGGTGTTTGCTCTAGAGTACTAGAAATAAAAAAGAAGGGGCGGATGGAAATTAGCCAAGGCTATCAAATTATGGTGGGTCTTCCTGGTATCTGGGGCCAAGGCCTTTATGTCCTATCATTTACACAGGTAACCTCCCTGGAGGCGTTTGCAATAAGCACTCAGTAAAATTGACTGGATTTGGTTCCAGATCAAATCAAATAAACCATTTTCATAGGCAATTAAGACAAATCACTCAACATTTGATTTCCTTTTATTAGAACAGCCATCAGTCTCTATAGCAAACATAATATACTTTGTATATTTCTCTGCAACAAACTGAAACTGTGGTTTTCATAAACATTTCATAGGATTATGTGATTACCACAGCCTGAGTCAGTAGAAAGATCTGGTAAGACTGATCTGATAAGGAATTAGATGGGTAAATTATACAGAAGACAATTTCTGCAAAAAATGCTCCATAAGATCTGTAAATTTTGATAGCTTGACAAATAATTTCAAAGATAAGGAGTTTCCCTCTGCTTTTGAATATTTATGGAGTGGAAGAAATACTTGCTTGACATCCAACGGGGAATCAGGATATGAACACAGCAGCATCGTTCCCCTCCACCTTTAGCCCTGGGCAAACTCTAGATGTGCAGGACTGACTCCTCCAGCTGTACCAGTTTGTAAGCCAGAGGAGAACAGGGGATACAGGGAATGGTGCTAGAAATCCCAACCAAAACCAAATTTCCAACACTGTTGGATTGGGATCTTAACATAGTATTTTGCGTGAGCACTGACTTCACTTGAAATACAAAGAAAAATGCTGTGTTCAGATACAGCTATACAGAACCTGTCACATTCTCAGCACATTTTACTTTATAAATACAAAAATTAGCACATTTTATGCTATACACAAAGAAATGTCAAGGAAGTAACCTAAAACCCCAAATGACATAACTAATAAATCTAATTTAAAGAGCAGTGAATATAATAATAAACTTTACAGGATTCCAATGTCACTGTATCTGACCAGCCATTGTCAAATGCTACTAACTCTGAATTTCAAAACTGGAAGTTAACTATTATGGGCAACAGCATCTAATACCAGGCTGGTACAAAGCCATTAAGATATACCATCTGTGCAAACGTCTGTCCCTGAGCACATTTCATTTATAAGGTAAAAATAATGGGCACGATATGGGAAAACTTAAGAAATAATTAGAGATTAAAACTTGGTTATATATAGTAATGAACATTTTAAAATAAAAGTATCTAAAAATATACATATGTCTATGTTTAGCACACGGAAAAGCACAACGATCTTGCACTGTAAATCAGCATCCTCATGGTAAAACCTCTTCCTAAGCAAGCAGGATTCTTCAATGTCATGGTTAAGTCATAATTGCTAGAGGTTAATGGCACTGATACAGGCCAGGAAGCAGCAATAAGACCCCCCACCACAAAGATAACACCATGTCCTGATGCAAAGATAAGACTTTGAATACATGATTTTGAGAGGGTTTTTCCCCCTCCGACTCTGACCCCCCCCAACTGTTTTTTCACACAACAGCCAACACAGGGCAAGGTGACGTTTGAGGAGAGCACAGCAATCTGCTTACACAAACTGTAAGGTCAAGACCAAGGACTGAAGTTTTAAAATTACATCTTTTTAGTAAGGATACTATAAAACTAAGGATTTAGTAACCTGAGAGTAAAAAATACCACTCCTTTTTTGTTTTTTAAAGCTCAATATCTCTATTGCTGGTATGGATCAAATAATGAATATTTTCACATATGTAAGTGCCAGAGCATTGAGACACACTTATCTATAGATTATAATCGATCCATTAATTACCACTAGTCTGCTCCCATGCTTTGGCTGAGTAATTTTTTTCCTGCTGGGACACCTGAAGACCTTGGTGCAACCTCAGAGGAGAGTGGCACGATGAATCCCTAAGTACAACATGGCTTGGCAAATTGTTGCACAAGAAAACACCTGCTCTCAACTAAGGGAAACAACAGGCAAATCTGCACCATGAGGGCAGCCACCTCCTCAGCGGCACCTTCCTCCAGCTCAAACATCCTAAAACTGCATCAGAGTTTGGCTATTAGGAAAACACTGCATTAATTGCTGCAGTTGGTACTGTAAAAGGTGGAGCAGTCTCAGAAAACCCGTTTCCTTTCCACCACCTGTTTTCCGGCTGCTCAGCACCCCCAGCAGAGGGTCGGGTTGCACAGTCCCGCTGTGCAGATGTCCTCTGGCAGTGGTGGGGCTTCCAGACGCAGCGGCAATAGTGGTGTCCCCATGGGCATTCAAAATGGAACTGGGTAACTTATTTTATTGATATTCAGTTTCCTTTGGAAACGAATCAAGACCAAGATAAACCCCTCTAGCAGCAAAGGAGAGCGTGCAGAGATAACAAAAGTAGAGAAGATGCCCTCACAGGGGTTTGCTTCCTTGTCTCATCCCCATCTGTAGAGCAGGATTTCCTTTCCTGTTGCATGGGTTCAGGCCCAAGCTCACACGTGGACACGTTTCACCAAAGACTCTGAAAAAAACCCAATTTCCTATTTTGGCTCTGCTCCAGTCTCCCCTTCATGCTGTGTCTGCAGGTTGAAGGTGGCCGCAGTCCTGCCCCTGCCCAGGGCATTGGGTGTGCGCAGGCCAGGACAGTTCCGGCAGAGGCACTTCCATGGAGAACGCCCTCAGTAAATGGCTGCACAACTTGGGGGGGGATGAAGAGCAGAGCTTTTTCATCTTCTTAACCTCATTTCCGTGGGTCTGCAAGAAGATCAGCACACATCTCCCAAGGTTCTGCCCTCGTTCGTCCATTTTTCCTCTAAGGTCACAGTCTCCAGCAAAGCAGGTGAGCTTCTAGCATCTGCTCAGACGAAGCAACTGCCACCCTGTGCTGGTCTGGGACCTGCCTACTGCCTGGTACCCCTCCCAGAGAAAACCAGCATGAACACAGGCTGACCTGTGGGATGTTGACTTTTGAAGCCCTGCGCCATTCTGGAGGGTGCCCCAGTCCAAGAGCCCTGCTAACAACGTCCAGCTGAGGAGGACACTGCAGCCAGGAGAGCAGGAAGAGAAGGAAGTGGGATGTCTTCTTGAGGATATTGGGTTTGGAAATCTGTATCTATTAATTATGAACAAATGTAACTAAAGCTGCATTTTATACTTCTGTCAGAGAGCAAAAAGAGCTTCTAATTTGGAGCAAGACTTTGATATCTGAAAATTTGAATATATAAGTAAAGACTCCTAGTAAAGTTTCTCTACCAGAAAACTTAAGCAATTTTCTATTTTTTTTATATTTTTTATGACTGCCAGAGAAAAAAATATTGATTGACAGGCCCAGAGATAAGTGGAGAAACGCTCAGAAAGTAATAACTTATAAATGCTACTTTCATGTAACATTTTCCCACTTATCGTCTCTCATATTTCCAAATGAATGAGATAATGTTAAAACGCTCTGCAATCAGAATTTTTTTTTCCATATAAGACATATGCTATTTTTCTGCCTGCCTGTAATGTACTGATTGCTAATGTCTATTAATTATTTTTACTTGCTTATCCACTGTGAATTCCACTATGTATTTTTGTTATCCCCTAAGGATATATCCTGTAAGCAGCAAAGCTGTATGTTCTCCTTCTTAGTTTTTTCAACATTTTAAATAATCTGTTCCACGAGTGACCAAGAATTTTAAAAGAGGTCCTTGTGTCGTTAATATTGTTCTTCATATGTGAGGACATAAACTTTCAGACAAGTGCAAGAAAAATCCTGTTGTGCCAGTATTTCCACTAGGTAGCATACAGGCAGCTCAGGTAATTAAAGGCTTGTCAGTCTGACAGTGATCCCAGAGAAAATAATGAAATGGCTGAGAGGGACTTGATTAATAAGGAAATAAAGATGGCTAATATAATTACAGCCAATCAACATGGGCTTATAGCAAGCAGATTTTGTCAAACTAATTTGATTTTTTATGGAGTTTCAAGTTGCTAAAAGTAACCATGATGGTATAATAGACTTCTAAAAGCTACTTTAGATGGTGCTTACTACATGATGTTTTGATTAACCTGAATGATATAAAAATCAACATGACATACATTAAAAGGATTAAAGCCTGAGTAATTGATCATTCACTAGTGAACTATTCTTGAACATGAGTTTCCAGTGGGATCCTAAAGCCATTCGTTCTTAGCCCTACTCTTCTTCCTGCTTTAACACTAATCTGCAAAAAAACCATAAAATCATTACTAATAAAGTTGGCAGATGGGACAAAGATTGGAGGAGTGGCTGAATGATGAGACAGAGCCAGCAGTACAGAGGGGATTGGATTGCTTTGGGAACTAGCACGAACAACCAACATCAACTCCAACAGAGCTAGACAGAGACCACACTGTTAACAGAAGCGACTCTATTCTTGGAAAAAAACAAATCTGAAAAGAGGTGGGGGATACTGCGGGGTTTTCAGCTGAACAGGCATTTCAGTAAGATGTTCTGCTAAAGGAATAAATGGGACCCCTGAACAAGGAAATGTTGAATGGGGTAACAGGCTTTTACCTTAGCATTCAATCCTACAATACTGCATCCAGCTTTGATGCCCACAGTTCAAGACAGATGTTGAGTAGTCAGAGGGAGTTCAGAAAAGAGCCAAAAGAATGATGAAAAAATTGGAAAACATGGCACATGTGAAAAAGTTCAAGGTATTCAAGATATTTAAGTACAAAAAGTCTCTGTTCACAACCCAAGATGAACCATGTCGAACACAAACTGGATTTAGAAGGTTCCTCAGTCTGGCAAACAGACCCAAGAACTGGAAACTGAGTCATAGAATCATAGAATGGTTTAGGTTGGAAGGGACCTTATAGATCACCTAGTTCCAACCCCATTGCCATGGGCAGGGACACCTCCCACTAGACCAGGTTGCTCAAAGCCCCATCCAGCCTGGCCTTGAACACCTCCAGGGATGGGGCATCCACAACTTCTCTAGCCAACCTGCTCCTGTCTCACCACCCTCAGAGTAAAGAATTCCTTCCTAATATCTAATCTAAATCTATCTTCTTTCAGTTTAAAACCATTGCCCCTTGTCCTAGCGCTACTCTCCCTGATAAAGAGTTCCTCCCCATCTTTTCTGTAGGCCCCGTTTAGGTACTGGAAGGGTATATAATGTCTCCCCGGAGCCTTCTCTTCTCCAGGCTAAACAACGCCAACTCTCTCAGCCTGTCTTCACAGGAGAGGTGCTCCAGCCCTCCGATCATGTTTGTGGCCTCCGCTGGGCTCACTCCAACAGCACTACCTGTTCAGATATATGGTGTATACTTTGTATAGGGAGGATGATTTACCACTGGAACACCTTTTCAGTTCTTTGATAAATGTCACATCACTAGAAACCAAACACTTCACAGGATTTTTCTCTGAAAGGTATGTCCTATTTCAACCTAAACTAATTTCAGAATAACACATGGCCTCTGTTATTCAAGGGTTTAGATTAGCTGTTCTTGGAGCCTGAAAATTTGCCACGCCATGGATGTCTATTTATCAGGCAAAAATATTAACAGTCACGCAAATTTCCTTTAAAAAATTCTTTTTTTTCTGTTTTCCTTCTCCTGGAAAAGCTTATTTTTCTTTTTTGAAAAGGATTTTCAACCAAGATCCTTCTTTTTCACCCTCTCACAAAGTTTTAAGATGCCCGTTGTTGACACATGATTCTGAATCCCAAAATCCACAGGGGTGCAAAGTCCTGATGTTAAATGGGCTACCAAGAACAAAACCTTCAAGATTCACAAAGAGAAAAAGGATAGAAAGGGATGCTGACCCTGGCTCCCAGGCTGTTTGAAAAAAGACTGCTCTGCTAGACAAGGCTGGATAGGCTGATAAATGCCCATCTTAAAGCTTTACATTATTACAGGGCTTGGCTGGATTTATATTGATAACCTAGGCATGAAATGCTTTTTATCAATACTCTTTCTATTTGCCCTCTAAGCAAGCTATGCTTTGTGTATATTTATAGCAAACCTATACTTTGAATGATCTTTAGCAGCTGAAATAATTACCCCCAAAAAATGTATCACTACAGAAATTAGTGAACTGGAAATAAAAAAAAAATCACTAAAATTTGCTACATAACCTGCAGAAATTGAGCAGAATAACAGATGGCTCACTGTATTCTTTCTCCAATTAATGGCTAAAGAGAAATAGCTTACTTGGGGGAAAATGACACTTTCCATTTAAACTTGGGAGTATTTTAAGGCAATAATTTAGGGGAAATTCCAGCAGGCAATCAGCAACTGTTATGACCCTTAATATTTCAGGCCTTTATCGTCACAGGGGCCAAACCCTGGACTGCTTCTCAGGATCACATCTTTATTTTATGCTAAGTCTTGTTCCTTTCTCCCGTTAAAGTCACTCCAAACCCAAAATCATGAGATAAAAAGGTGGTGAGAAAAGATATAAATAATATGTGCAGTGCAGAATAAATTCACATCTAAATTACAGGCCAGGAGAAGAAACAGCTTCTGCAGAAGGCTCATCACATCCCCTGCCTTCCCTTTCATATCTATTTTTCTACCTTCATTCCCAGACTATTTACTGTTTAATAACTCATTCAAGGTCTTGCTTGAACGCTTTGATGCTTCTCGCTTGAATAGATTTTCTTTGGAACATACTCCCTGAGCTGTACGCATTATATTTGCTATGAAACATTTTTTGCCCAATATCTCTCTTAAAAAAAAATCCCAAACTCCCACAATTTTCATCTAAGCTTTTCAAGACCATCCCTGACTTCAGAGTACCAAAATTTATCAAAGTGGTCATTGTGGGGGTGAAGGTAAATTCCTATTAAGGTGTCATATATATAAGGATGTATTTTCATTTATGCCACTGTGTTTTATTTTACATGCAGGCTTCTAGATGTTCTTTACTTTGCATGGGTAAAAACACCCTAAAAACATCCAGCAGAATTGTGCAGTCCCCATGCAAACAAATTTCCCAGTTAAAAAAATTAAGAATTTGATCTGTGGAGTGACAGTAAGATCACAGCCTGGTAATGATTCACTTATGACACTGTTAGTGATGTCTTTGTCTTATCAAGCTTGACTCCTCCTGTGATTAAGGTTTTGCTTCTACTGTTTGCAATGCAAGGAGATTTTATCCACCTTAATTATTTCTAAAGATTTTCACTTTCACCACATTGAATTTCTGAACATTCAATGGCTGTTTACTTTGTTTCTTATTCATTTCTCAAAGACACTTGGAAGTCCATTTTTCTAAAGATTATTTTTTTCCTTTCATTTTTCAATCCCTTCTGGATGGTCTAAATATTTTTCTTCCATATTGATTTTTGTCCTTTTTTTCATCAACAATGCTAATTATTTTACTAGAGTTAACTGAAACAGGCTCATCTATTTTTGTTTAGCAATTCCAATGCTTATATTGCTATTATGCTCCAATAACCTTGCCCACCAGCATTATTAATGCAAGCAAAGCTACAGGAAAAGTATTCATTAGTTAAACTGCTATTTTAATTAACAATAGTAGTTTCTGTTGAATCCTTTATTCTTGTGTATCCCCTTTTGAAGTACAATGCTAACTATCCCAAGGTATAAGTAAGACCTTTAGGCTTGCAAAGTCGGGCATACTGTAGATAGGAAATGCCAAAACTAAGATAGGCAAAGATGCTCAATTTGAGCTTCTCGGCACCATTTTAACACAAATAACGACAGTCATTAAACATAATGATATATTAAAAGTCCAGCAACAGCAGAATATATTCAGCAATAGTCCTGCATCTAGCTGTACAGATTAGGATGCTATCAAGTATTGCTTATAAAAAGGGTCATTAATCTCACCTAAATTTGCTGTTTGTAGTGTTGCCTCCGAAGTCCGCGGAGACTTGCTCCGCCTGCTCGAGGCCGGTGGGTGAGCACGGGCTGGTGAGCTCAACCCTGCCTACAGGATGCAAGGCGGGGAGAAGCCCAGCACCCTCCGTTCCTGCGGCGGTCAATAGGGACTGACGTAGCTCAACCCATGACAAATGTCAGTCTTTAAAGAGTGAAAGCAAGAGTTTGCGTTTCCTCCGCCAGAAACTTCAGAGATATACATGCTCAATAGATGTACATAGCAAGTTTTACTAAGGAAAGTACAGGCCTAAAAGTTGCCAGCATGTTAATCAGAATAGGAGAACAGGCTGCACAACTGTAGAAAGAGCTTGTTTGAGAAGTTTGTTGCTTTTTTTTGGCTGTGGCTGATCTCGGGTGTAGAAAAAACTACCAAAAGAAAGTGCTTGCACCATACTTCATGGCTGAATGTTTCTCATCAGTAACCGAGCTGACGTTCTTAGCAGAGTGCTTAATCAACTGTAATAGCTGTAACAAACACATTTAGAAACCTGGAAGGACTGAGCTGGGAATAAACCAAAATGTCACGTGAAACCCCACTGCAGCGTGAGCAGATGCCACCAGCAGTTCATTTCGGACGACGCCAGCAGTTCGTTTCGCTCCACAGCATGCACAGATGCCAACACAGGAAAACTCCATCAGAAGCAAACTCAATGAAGAAGCTTTGTGAGGTTGATCCTCTTAAATTTTCAGGATAAAATTTCAAACTTAATTCCAAATAAACCCTACTTATTCTGGATTGTGACCAAAATCATCCACAGGAAAGCAGTAAGAGCACAGCAGAATTGGAAACCTCACATACCATTAGATGTCTTGATTTATTCTTTAACTGAGGGCACCACAGCCTCTCCAGTGGCCGCTGTGCCCAAGTATCTCAGGCCTCAGCATAAGTACATCTATTTTGGTTCTTAACATAGAAAAAGCTTTGCTTGGGCTCCTACCTACTCAAAAGCAATGTCTAAGCAGATTATTGCAGTATATGCCTATATTAAACCAATGCAGCAAATACAATGAACTCAACAAACAACAGTATTATCTCCTTTAACCGGAGAGCACTACAGATGCTGTAATTTATATGGCTGTTTACATCAAACAAAGGCTGTGGCATGTAAATCACACCTACCATCCTGCCATCTCTCCAGTCATTTTGCAACCTGACCCCTGTGAGCCATTAACAGTGAAAACTCAAAGACTCAGAAAGATGTTTTATAAAAACTGAGGTGCCAGAACGGGGAGGCTGGAGGAGTTTTAGCACCAAACGCCTGCCTACTCTCTCCTCCCCAGGTGGTGTACTTTCTCTATCCTTAAAGGATTATCTGCCTTAAACGAATGCTGGTTAAATTCTTTCCAAAGGAGAAATTTTTTCCTGGAAACAAATATTCTTCAAACTCCATTTCAGAATCCACGACTCTTAAAATAGAAGATAATCATCCTAAATTCAGTTTGCAGTCTCCTTCTTACAACCCCCTTTTCTACTTTCCAGGTAGAAATTGTTGAGGTGTCAAAACCACATGGAAAAGCATGAGACATGAGGCAAATAATTCATATGTAGAGTCTGTTATCTGCCTAGCCAACGTGTATATATATATTATTCTAGATAGTAGGTTTCCCTCCCGTGATCACTTCAGAAAAGGAGGAATACTCAGTAAGTAGTCTGTTAAATGACGTACATACATACTTAAAAAAATCATTTTTGTAGTGGCTTATGTAGTATGAGATGAAACTTTTGAACTTTGACTTTCTCCTTCATCAGTATAAGCGATACCATTTCTAAGAAATATCTACTTTATAGCTTGAGCTTTGCCTAAAACTAAAATTGTCCCAGAAAGGAGACGATACAAAAAGACACAACCTATGTAAAATAAAGTAAAATGTCATCGAAGTATAAGCTCATTTTGTGTTACACTTCAGTTTCAGATCACTTAGCAGACACATAAGATCCCTCTTTTTTTTCCCCACTAGTTGCTCTATTAACTAGGCAAGTAAAAGTTTTTAAAAGACCACCTTTACTCTCTTTCTGTTTAAAGTAGTCCTTTGCTAGAAAATTAGATCTCAGACTAAGCATACAGTGTTTAGCTACTGTTACACCAGGGGCTACAGACTGAAATATTTAAAGTTTAAAATAAGCCTGTCAACGCAGTCAAAGGCTCGCCCCACATCAAGAGAATAAAGGGAAGGCTGATCTGTTTTTTCTGATCTGGTTATATGGTCAATATGTATTCTTTATTATCTGAAAAGTGGCTCCAAGAAATAACTACATTTGCAGTCTAAAGCATTTGGAGGGGGATTCACCTGCTGAAATGTAAACTTCAATGTGGTGAATAGGTACATCTGAGTTTGCTGTCTAGACTTCATTCAAAGGCAATAACAAAAGGAGGCAATGGAAAAAAACAGACACTTCTGAGGTGTTTGAGTAGATATTTATCTCATCCAAAAACAGGACAAAGCAACTTCTCTCTCTTACTTAGCTATAAAGGAAGCTTCAGATGTAGGTGTCTACCCTGAAGATGTCCTAAGACCCAAGTTGCCTCATTGCGGTCATAAGGCCAGTGACCATCTTCTCCAGCATATAGTGTAAATCTTGGTTTCTTTAAAAAATTCTTTTTGAGACACTGGTAATAAAAAAGCTTTCCCATCTGTGACATTATTTTCCTGTGAGTCATCTGATAGTAAGTCAGTGCAAGTTTCTAGATGAGCGTCTTTGTCACAATGCTAACACAGACCTGGTGTAATTAGGTCTGTACTTTTACAGACTGTTACTGTATAGAAGAAGTCCTGGGCTTTTCCCAAATTTTAAGCTGTTTACAGCCCTTTCAGTCTCTGTTTAAGCTACTGACTTCTCTAATGCAACTGCAACTTTCCTGAGACTGATAGAACTCAAAACTTTTACTTTTTAAATCCTCCAGTAAATTTTCTGTTTCATGATACCTATGCATTTTTAAGAAACCCTGAAAGGCAGATTTAAATAGATCTAAAATGTCTTATCACATTCCTTTCAGTTATTATTTAACAAATTTTTTCCTCATGATTTCTCCTTCCCAATAGATAAGCTAGAATTTTATCAGCTTTGATACTCTCTTCACAACATGTGGTTCAGTGGTTTTATTTGCCGCATTTTTCAGTCAATATATAGTATGTTTTTCCTTGCATTTATGTGACTTGAACTGCATTTGATTCCGGTATTCTTGTGAAGAATCTTCTATCTTTATGCGTCTTTTTAAAGGCAAATAATTATTTCAATCTGATTTTTCCTCCTTCCTACATTATCAAAGGTATCCTGAGGTAGTTTCCTTCAATTACCACTTTGGACCCTCCTCTTGAGAATTTCTATCTTCAGCAGCATAGCACCATTAAGAATCTGGCATCCAACAAATGGATATAATACAATGAAATACTATTATTACTTCCCTTATGGACATTCGTACTCTACAAACATAAAAGGTATCCTGGGATATGACTATTACCAATTCAAACAACATGCAGCCTTTTGTCCAGGATGGATCTGAATGCTTTGTAAATATTTCTGCTTTCTATTGTGCTGTAGAATTAAGGAGAAATAAGAATCATCAAAATAAAATTTGCCTTATTTTCTGTAATTTTTTGAAGGAAAGTGAGAGGGAGAGTGTAAATTCATCCAACCAAGCTTTTATTGATCTCCACTGATGAAAAGAAAGCAAAATGCAGGATTATTTTCTTTATTTCTCCTTTTATTATTTCTCCTCGCTTTGACTAAAAATTCTATCCTACTTCTGAGAAAGCTTCAACAATGAAAGATCCACTAGAAATGCCAGCAAGCTCCATTAGGTGACATTTTTAGTTCTCTAGGCTTTTTTCTCTTCGCTGTAAGCACAATACTCAACTATCTGTGGATACAGTATTTGCCATATTATGGGAAAAATAGCACATATTCAAGATATTTAATGATCTTATGGCTCTTTGCTCCTCTGTTCCTTTATATAAAGTATACACAATAATAAATACCACTGAATGTATGAACCATCCAACGTATTGTAACGGGTGAGGTGCCTGAGGACTGGAGGAAAGCCAATGTCACTCCAGTCTTCAAAAAGGGCAAGAAGGATGAACCGGGAAACTACAGGCCCGTCAGCCTCACCTCCATCCCTGGAAAGATGATTGAACAGCTCGTTCTGGGCATCATCTCAAAGCATCTGGAAGAAAAGAAGGTTATCAGAAATAGTCAACATGGATTCACCAAGGGGAAGTCGTGTCTGACTGATCTGATAGCCTTCTATAATGATGTGACTGGATGGGTGGATGAGGGGAGGGCAGTGGATGTTGTCTACCTTGACTTCAGCAAGACTTTTGACACTGTCTCCCACATCATCCTCACAGGCAAGCTTAGGAAGCGTGGGTGAGATGAATGGACAGTGGGGTGGATTGAGAACTGGCTGACAGATAGAGCTCAGAGGGTTGTGATTAGTGGTACGGAGTCTAGTTGGAGGTTAGTAACAAGTGGTGTCCCTCAGGTGTCAGTACTGGGTCCAGTCCTGTTCAATATATTCATTGATGACCTGGATGAAGGGATAGAGCTTATCATCAACAAGTTTGCTGATGACACACGCCATACAGCGTGACCTGGACAGGCTGGAGAGTTGGGCGGAGAGAAACCTTATGAAGTTCAACAAGGGTAAGTGTAGGGTTTCTTAAAAATGCATATGTATCATGAAACAGAAAATGCATCTGGGGAGGAATAACCCCATGCATCAGTACAGGTTGGGGGATGACCTCCTGGAGAGCAACTCTGTGGAAAGGGACCTGGGAGTCCTGGTAGACAACAGGATGACCATGAGCCAGCAATGTGCCCTTGTGGCCGAGGAGGTAAATGGCATCCTGGGATGCATCAAGAAGAGTGTGGCCAGCAGGTCAAGGGAGGTCATCCTTCCCCTCTACTCTGCCCTGGTGAGGTGGCATCTGGAGTACTGTGTCCAGTGCTGGGCTCCCCGGTTCAAGAAGGACAGGGATCTGCTGGAGAGGGTCCAGCAAAGGGCTACAAAGATGATTAGGGGATTGGAGCATCATTCTTATGAGGGAAGACTGAGGGACTTGGGTCTGTTTAGTCTTGAGGAAACTGAGGTGGGATCTTATTAATGCTTACAAATCCTTAAAGGGAGGGTGCCAGGGGGATGGGAACAGTCTTTTTTCAGTGGTGCCCAGTGATAGGACAAGAGGTAACGGGCACAAACTTGTACATAGGAAGTTCCATCTTAACATGAGGAGGAACTTCTTTACTTTGAGGCTGGCCAAGCACTGGCACAGGCTGCCCAGAGAGGTTGTGGAGTCTCCCACTCTGGAGACATTCAAAATGCACCTGGATGTTGTCCTGTGCAACCTCCTGTAGGTGACCCTGCTCTGGCAGGGGGGGTGGACTAGATGATCTCCAGGGGTTCCTTCCAACTCTGACCATTCTGTGATTCTGTGATTCTTTGAATTTGCTGAATTTCAAAATCTATTCCATGTAAATTTTCTACTTGGTAAACATACAATGGCTAAGTTCCCTCTTTTCCCACATGCCTGAGGTGCAGCCACTTGTATTCTATATTTCACTACATTTCCAATGTAGTTGATGTATTTTAAAAACTAGACTTTATCTTCTAGATATTAGTACTTTACCCCTCTATTGCATGACAATTCCGATTTAACATCTTCAAATGTTTATCAGCAGGCTGACACCTGCACCTTGCTATTTTGTACTCTTAGCAATAATATTCTTTAAAAAAATAATACTAATAAGTAGATATTGACTTCTGCTGAGATGAATATCAAGATTTATTGACCTCAGGGTAAGTATTTTCCAAAGCAACCTGCAGTCAATAATTTCCTTGTGGAACAGTAACTCTTGATGTTCATGGAAATACAAAGACAATCTTGTGCGTATGCATTAAAGTCTCACTAACCCACACTGCAGTAGACTGTAAACCCCCACAAAAAGCAGATTTCCAGGTTGCTCTATCACATTTCTGTACACAACAATACTATACTTGTTTCTCCTTTAACTGAAAAGGAACCTCGCTGAAGAGGAAAGGATTAAGGATAACAGAACCTTTTCAGGAACAAAGGAAAATGAATATTCTTTTGCTGGAGAGAATAACTTTTACCTCCACTCATCCTGTCCATAGCCACACTTCCAACACAAACACACAAATCAGGACCGCACATACTCTACTCTGTTTTTTGCTTCTATCCAGAATTTCTCTGGTAATCAAAAACATCTATAAAATCTTCTAAGAATTAGAATTCTCCCTTAGAAAAGCTGAAAATCTTCAGCACAATCTTTGAAATAACAGAATTCCCGATTATATATTATCTGTGTAACAGAATTTTGCATGAGTCACATTGTCATTATCATGCCTGATACCATCTTCCTTCCACTACCAGTCTTTCCACATGAACTACATCTGAAAGAAAAAAAGATGGCAAAGAATTTCAAAGAATAGTGGGTTTTAAGTAGAATATCCAACAAGGTAAATCACACTTGAGGGGAAAAAATAAACCACTTTTCCCAGCCTGTGATTCAGACAAACACTTCTATGGAGCTCAGTAGGACCAACGGCGAGGTGCTAATTTGCCTGTGCAAACAGATGTTCCAGATCTCTGTATAATGAACTTGGCCATGGCAGTCACTTACTGACTCACTACTGAAATGTTTACAGCCATTAATGTAAGCCAGAAAATGTATGACAATGTTTAGATAAATTATCTCCTCGTCTAAAACAGCCTCTTCTGAACTGCTTCCATTGCCACCTGAAATATCCCTGTCTAGTACGAACCCTTCAGCTGTCAGGATGAACTCAGATTGTCATGATGAACTCCAGATTGTTCATACAGAGCCTGATTATCTCTTTCATCAGCTTTGTATTAATGCAGCTTTTCTAATTTCAGTTTGGTATGTCTGGTTTTACACCAGCCTGAGCAAGATTCCAGCCTGTGGTTTGTACCCATCACTAAACCCCAAGTGCTCATTTACATTTTTGTTCTTTCAGTCTCTCAAGTCTCCAGACTAAGAGAACAAAACACGTTACCTTCATTGGCAAAAAGCTTCCTCTTCTTAAATCTTGTCATTTACTGTGCCATCTCATTTATATTCAAACACTCTCATTTATATCCAAACATTCTCATTTATATCCTGATGTACAACTGACTTTTCCTCTGCATTTTAAGACAAATCTATCCACCCACTTCTTCATATTCATCATCTTCGAATCAGTAGACAAGTCACTGCCTTATTTTGATTCCAGAAAAATTTATCTACAAAGCTTATGTACAATGTCTTTAGACACCTTTACCACCTCCTTGGTACTCTACCACTTCCACTGCAACTCTCAGTGTAAAATGTTTCTTCTCTTTGACTTCAGGAGAGGATGTTTTCACCACCTGTCAACTCACACTTAGGCTTCAAATGTGGCTGTCCCAACGGGATGTGGTTTGACTCTCTCAAGTTGATTAAAGAAACGAGTATTTTCAAATCAGGTGAAACTTCACTAGTTTCAAATCAGTAGGATTAGCTACCACCATTAACATTATTACAGATGACAGAGAAACATACATTTCTAGTTAAAAGCTAGGCACAGTGCATACACAGCAAGTATTCAAATGTTCTGAAAGAAACAACAATGCTGAGTATTTTGGGGTGCAGGGATATATGGGGGTATGTGTATGTGTGTGTAGATGGGACTGCATGGCTGTGCGTGTTTAAGGGAAACCATATAGGTGAAAAAACAGGAGGACATCCTACAGAAGCAACCACAGGGTATGGCCGCATGGGAAAATACAAGTAAGAGCAGAGCTGGGATAAAAATTCCAAGCTGGATCAGTAAGCAAAGCAAAGGCATCTGTGTGTCTACTGCAGACTAACAGTTTCTCCTGTATACAGAAAAAGACTTTGGTTGATCTGGAATTTGCTAACAGAGATGAGCTATAGCAAGGATATTAGAAAATACATCACAAACATCAGCTCTGAGAAGAAATTAAAGGATATGCAAGAGAGAAGAATGGAAAAGAGCTCTGCATGCTCATTTGGGCCACTCAAAGGATTTATGCTTTATGAAGAGACTGAATGATGCAGATTGGGATCCTGCCCTTTCTGTCAGCTATGGAGCTAGTTCCCACATGTGAGAGGAACAGGGTCCAGCCAGCCAGTTTTAAGTACAGGGGAAAATGCTTGAAACCAGAACTGTCTAGGGAGAACTAAGAAGGCTAAAGGATGCAGAAAACTTGCCCAGCACCATTGAGAATTTACAGGATGAAGTGTCAGTGAATCAGCATGTATTTTGTCAGCTGGGCTTGGACTTACTGGTGAGTACCAGGAAATGGAGGCCTCCGAGAGGACATTCAATATTTCCTTCTAATAACATCCTGTAATAGGTAGGCAGCACTGGTGAGAAAGACCACTGCCACAAGCCCTGTAAGCACAGCTCTGTGTTTCATATGTATGAGGTTAAAGAAAGATTCACGATATTTACTAGACAAAAAATGAAGCTAAAAGTGGTTTCTAAGACAAAGGGAATAGGGACCTAGTAGAAGAATTATAGGAACTCATTTAGCTGATGTCTGCACAGTGGAAAAATAGCTAGAAAAAAAAAAATAATTTCAGCATAAGAAAAGAGATGTGTTTATGGCCAAAGTCCCTATTCTGTTCAGAAAGCTGATGGTTAAGCGGAGGAAGACAGGGCACCAAAGTTGAGATACATGAGAATCAGCTAGATAGTTGTTATTTTGTATTGTAAGAAAAAAAGATAAAAAAGAAAGGAGAGATGGGGGTCAAATGAAACAAATTATACACAATTGGATGTCAGTAAACAAATTGTTCTTTATTAAAGGGAAAAACACACATAATAGTTATCCACTACTAGGATAGTTTCCAGACAAAAAAAAAGATGGGATAGAGCAGCTTTGGGACCTAAGCTGTTGGGGAGTTTGGGGGTGCTACTGCCTTTCAGGTGAACTGAACAGGGAAACATTTTTGCTGTGAAGAAGATGATGAAAGATCAGGAAAGATGGAGGAAAAGCTGAAAAACCCAAACCAGTCGTCCTGATTGGTGTAAAGGAATACTATGGGAAATAAAGAGGAGAAGCTTAAGATTCAAGAAATTTTATGACTAAATATTGACCATAAAGAGTAAATGTGATGTCCAAAGGTCCTGGTCCGCCAGCTTTCCAGATAAAGGGCCTGACTAGACCATAGGGCTTATGTGCCGGTATTTCCCTCCCTTGGAAAGGAAGGCAATTGAGTCCCACCCTAGTGTGGGTTTAAGATGCAGCCAGGATATGGCCCAAGAGCTAAGAGCTCTTTCTCTATGTCATTTAAGACATAACCTACAGGGCTTCTTCCGTCACAGAGGTCTAAGATGCTTCTGGTTAATACCCAGGAATCACTCTCCCAACCCCATTCAGTTTGCCTGTGAAGCGGCAGCAAGGGAATGACACTGGAGGATATCAACCCATTCCCCTTCCACCTTGCCATACAGCAATACCCAAGAGGGAAAAGCATTGCTAGTCATTGAGGAAATGCATAACTGTGTTTAACCAGTCTCGGGGCTCATCTAGAGTTTTGATTAAGAAAAAATACGGTAAAATTAGATCAGAAGTGGAGAAAATCTTACGAAAGGTTGGACAGATGATCTTTTGAGGTCCCTTCCCAGATGATCTTTTGAGGTCCCTTCCAACCTTGGTTATTCTATGAGTCTATGAAAATTAAAGTAATTTGAAATTATTCTTATCCATTATTATAGATAGATGATAATTTACCTCTGCAGCAGGTTCAACCCAGTGAGATACAAAAATGGGTCTTGGCAAGGTCAAGTGGACAGAAAGGATAGAGGAAAATGTTTTCACAGCTGAACACAGACTGCAGCAATGTACAGTGACTGTCCTGGCTTGGGCGGTGTACCTGCCGCATCTGACAGTCTTACAGAAGCGGTGTTACATTGCCCACCTCTCTCACCTCCTATTTATCTGCAAATGATATCCTAAGGCCAGCTATAAAAAGTTTCTGCAAGAATTGAAATATTTAAAATCGGTCTATGTTATCAGCAAAACAAAAATTTCCATCAGCATAAAAGAGGCTGTGCACTGAACTGCGCAGCTCTCCAAATGTTCACAGGTATGTAGAGTTTTGTAGGACTTCATTCCTATTATAGATTTTTTTAACAATAAATTATTATTATTGCAAAACTCTCTGTGATTTGGGTGAGAAACAGATTCTGCATCAGCAGACTGCTATTTGCCACTTAGAGTTACAAAGGCCTCTATGATTGTCCCTGTTGTGGCTTACTCATATTTCCTATTCTTCTCAGACTGGATGGAACAAACTAGTATTAGTTTGGGAACTAGCAATGATTTGGAAAAGTACTGACACAGAAACGTGCCGAGTTGAAGTGGATGGCAACTGATTACAGCAAATGAATAATTCAATGGAGGAAAATCATTGTACAACCTGCAACAAACCCCTGACAGTGGCGACAGTCATAGACTGTTTGCAGCTTGACCTGTAGAGGAGCCAGTTTTTGACTAAGACAGAGCATCCACCCCAACACCACCTCCAACAGATTCTGCAAACCCGAGGAATGATTTGCTGTGTAGTTGGAAAAACTGTACGACTGTGATTGTGCAGCCTCATGCAGGCACCAGAAAGCCATGCCGATGCCTTGTCAAGATAGCCTCGTTGGAGTGACAAATTGCAAACACTGCCCTAAGCAGGAAACCAAAACCTGATTTCTCAAAGGAGCAAACATACTCAGGAAAAAAATTACTGTCTTCTCTCATCCTGAAATCTGCAGAAAGGGAAATGTTGCTGATTTATCCACTGATGATGAAGTGAGACTGGAAGAACGGACGCCAGAGCAGCTAGATGATTCCTATGCGTAGTGGCTTCAAATTCAGGACAGCATACGAAATAGAAAAAATACAGGTGCAACCCCTTCCTCTCTTCTCTCAACATTTTGAATGTATTTCATAATTTTAAAACCACTGAAAATTTGGGGATTTCTAAAGGGAATTTTATGAGAGGACAGTCTCTGATAAAATAAACTAAGTGACGGACACTTAAATGGTGACTCAAGAGGGTTTTGCAAAGGACAATGGCCCTAAGCTGAAAGCAAGGCTTTGTCTCCATGACCACCGGGAGTTGTACTAGCTAAGGTCAGTTTTTACAGTGAAGTACCATGGTCTATGTGAAAACCACACTGTCCCCTTGCCCTGCAGTCAGACCCAGAAAAGGAATCTTTCACTTCTCTGGAGGCTCGAAGAGAAATGATCAGGGAGTACCTACAGAGATTTCAGTGGTTTGGGCTGGTTTGGGTTCACTACAAGAAATGACCTGGCAGACAGAACCTGTCAGCCTATTAATTCCACCTCTCATGTTTTGTACTATTTCTCTGCTTTCTGTTCAGCAAATTGCTCATGGTATCACCCTTCCAGGCCCAAGGGGCAATGACAGAAAGTAAAGGAAGAGCCTTAACTATGACGTCTGGATTAAACCTTGCAGAAAGTGGCAAAATTAGCCACTGTTTTGCCTTTCAGAAAGCAGAGATTGGTTATAAGTATCCCAGTTGAGCTTATCTGCAAGGGCGTACACAGGGATTTGGATGTCCTGGGCAGAAGAGCTCTGCTGAGCACTGCTCTGGAGTTGGATGTATGTGATAAGGAATACGAAAGTGAGAGCTCAGGTGAAGAAATAGTGAGACATCCCAAAACAGACTGCAGAAAATAACCTACTCGATCCTGATTTTGCCTGTGTACTCAGATCTGAAGGGCTAGCATTTTTATACTGGTAATTTCCTTGGCATCCTTTCTTTCCCAGTTGAGAAGAACTGCTTCAGGACATGTAATTTTGGTTCTGTTTTTTTTACAATGTTCAAATCTCACTACATCTTGCCCTTGTTAACCCAAGACTTGTTAGAAGTCTAAGCAATTTAGTTTTATTTATTATTAAAATTCACATTCTTAAACAAAATATATGTCCACCTGCTTGGGAAATCCTTGGCATCCTTTCTTTCCCAGTTGAGAAGAACTGCTTCAGGACATGTAATTTTGGTTCTGTTTTTTTTACAATGTTCAAATCTCACTACATCTTGCCCTTGTTAACCCAAGACTTGTTAGAAGTCTAAGCAATTTAGTTTTATTTATTATTAAAATTCACATTCTTAAACAAAATATATGTCCACCTGCTTGGGAAAAAAAACAAAACTTCACAAAACGCAAGGATCCAGTCTTACCCTAGCATATCTGTGTTCAGTGCCCATCTACAGGCCTTGTTCCTGGATTCTCTTCAAACTGATAAAGAAAAGCATCTTAGAAAAGCAGTGGGAAGGAATTATGCGTGGTTATTCATTTGGCTCTGCTTGTTAGTCTGTTCATTTTTGAGAAACCTCACCTTTTACCAGTACAATGCCCTGGAACAAAACGAACAAAATCCCTGTTCTGCATATATGCTTTTTAAGAAGTCCTCATCAATTGAATTAATCATCTCCCTAAAGGTAAGGTTTCAGCCAAAACAGTCAAGGTTATTTTCCAAGGATATAATTTCTGGTTTAGCATTTCTAGTTTCTGCCTGCACAGACAGCTAGATCTTTTCACTAAAACGCTGGAAACTATATTCACAATCATGATCAAATCCACTGTGAAATATGTATCCACAAACCGAGCAGTTTTATCTTCCTGACCAGCATGTACCTTGAGATAGGCGTCAGCTCAGATGAATTTCAGCAAACGTGCTCCAGAGAGGATGCAACTGAAACCTCTCTGAACAGTGATCTGGTGTGAATAAAAACCAGCACGCAGAGCACTTTGGAAACAATTACAGTTTCCCAAAAAACACCAGCAAGAATTTGAAGGTTACACAAGTCTTCTCAATGGAAACCAGCAGCGGTCGTAAATATCAATTGCCTTTTTTTTTTTCAATAGCAATCCAGGTGGTGCAGCTGACAAGAGCCTCCTCTGGGGACAGGGAGCACCAGCAAATGCCCCTCCAGCCTCAGCCTCCAGGGACAGGCCGGTGGAGAGCTGCTGCTCTGCTGTAATGGGGGGGAAGGGGAGGAACTGGTGCAGGTTTGGAGAGGGGAAAGCAGGCTAACCTAATCCCAGAACCCCACCGCTAGCCTGGAGGCTCCCAAGACTTGATGTCGTGTGACAGGAGAGCTATCTGAGGAGCCCAGCCTGCACGCTGCAGCTGTGTTTGGTTGATTGAGGAACAGGGATGTTCAGACCTGCACGATCTATGTGTGTTGGTGCCCTGCCTGCACCAACGCACTCTGTAGCCCCCTCTCCTCCTCCTGGGGTTTAGCTGCTCTGTTCAAGGTCCACCCTGGCACAGCCCAGCTATGTGACCCTGGGTATGACTGCTGTCAAAGCAGCTCAGCTGTTGGAAAGGGCTGTGTGGAGAATCTGAGAAGGCTTGCTGCAGGATCTGTGTTTGCGCTTAGACCTCTACTCTTGGCCCTTGGCTGGGCTACGCTAAAGGGATGGGAGCGCCTGTCCATGTGCCATGTCAGCCCTCGCTCACGGACTTCCCTGCCTACCTTGGAACTGCCTCCTCACTGCAGATGTGCCTGGTGGTTGCTGATGGTTGGTTGACCCTGGTTATCCTCACTTCACTCATCGTATGGATTCTGCTGTTCCAGATTTCAGATCTACTGTGTCAGCAAGAGGATGTTCAGTTTGCAGGGTATTCCAAAATCTTTACAAATAAAATGTGTTCGGCAACTGTATAAATGGAATTAACAATGTGGCAAACTGCGCGTTGTCTTCATGGACCACACTGATGAGCAAAAGAGGGTTTAAGAGGGAGAGGCATCAATTCTGCTTCCAAACATTTTACTCAAACATTGGAGGGCTTGTGCATCCATAGATGGTAAATTCCGAAGGCCTTTTGTGTGCTTTCAGAAAATTGTACCTAACAAAAATTCTCAACATCTCTACAAATTACCCAAAAATAGTTACACAGTACCTGAATATGAAATCAAAGATACTTACCTTTACCTGAACCCTGAAAAGATTATGACAAAGACTATGATTTATATGTGTCCGTTCCACATCTAATACTTACTCGGTCCAGGACTTTTAGAATTATGTTCAGATTTAAAATAACAGGAGCTCATTATCTAAAACACTCATTGATTTTGTTTGTTGTCTTCCAGATTTTTATATAAAATTATCTAAGTCATGAATTGTGTGTAATTAAGTTCCCTCACCCCAGCAGCAGAAAGTTATTCAGCCCTAGCAGCAGAAATTATAGTTGCGATTTTAAAGGTTGTAATGAAGTATTAGAATGATATTTCCCTTTCTAATATTAGATCACATCATATACCTCAAAAGCAGCAAGCAATTAAACTGTGGTTTCCTTTATCAGATAACTTATTTTAAGGCAGTCAACAAATCATTAGCTCTGTGGAAAAAAAAACCCCGAAACCAACAAAAACCTGCTTTTTAGCTTCTTAGCTGTGGGCTTGGCTAGAAAAACAAATCCTGTTCAAAAAACACCATTGAATTACTTGTCTGTAGCTGAAAAGCTCCTCTCCTTTACTCCTTTACACACAGATCTGGTGTGCATTAGAGTCAATCTGGGACACACCCAAAAGCATGTTTATCAGTGTACTTCTCCCTCCATGGCCCTTTCGGTTGCGCAGCTATATTCAGGTGGGCTCCCTTCTGACCAGCAGGCTCTTTGTTTCACTGTCTTGATCTCTGTAGTCATCAACATTTTTGAACAGCAGCTCGGCGATGCTATGGCCGATGTCATTCACCCTGCTTCCATCATTCCTTGCTCTGTATATGCATTAGGCATTAAATGAAACACACTTGTTTGCACAAGCAACTTCATCGTGTCTCCTAGATTTCTGGGAAATAGATTTTCCTGTGCATTTTACTGTCCAATTCTCTCCCAGCTTCCTTGTTCCCGAAGAGTCTGTTCTAAGATTTCTTCACTGAATTTTTCTGCTTCTGTATCTTATTTTTCAATCCAGAATGTTGTTGTCAAATTTATCTTGCTAAATACTTTAGTTTTCATTTCTAAGACTCCCACCCACCTCCATTTACAGGTAGAAAAGATGAATTCAGATGAGTAATAAACATACACATGTACCTTCTGAGCTCTTTAGTGTTTGTAGAAATGTTTATTTGCCTCAGATTGACACAATATACAGAAAACTCATCAGTTACATTTGAATCATTAATAAAATCAACTGTTAAATGTAGATCTTTCACACAAAGAAAGTTAGATAGATTAAAATGTCCCCCTTAATCGCTATTGAACTTTAAAATGTCTCTGTATGGAAGTGACAGAAATTAGTTGTATTCAGTAAAAGCAGTAGGGAAGGGTTAAACAAAGAAAGCTCTTGTTCACTTTGGCCTCTCATTGCCTGACTAGAGCTTATGCTACCTACCACTACTCAGGTTCTCAGGTCAAGGCATAAAGTAGGCAATCATGTAAATGACTGTAAGTACAGACCTTTTCTCCCATCTGCCTGCAAACAGAGAAAAAGAGAAATCAAGTTAAAAGCAATCACTGTTATTTCAGCCATCTAATTTATATGGAGCTTCTCAGATCTCACCATGGTTTCAGTGATCTTACCTACTTCAAATATAGTCTCCGGAAAAAAGCAGGCAGTGAAATAAGCTCCAAGGACTGTCAATGAGCACAGGAAGTTGCATTGTCCTTTCATAAGTGAGCCTTGATTAAGATGTTAGCTTGTAAGTAGCATGACATTCCAAGAGAAAAATAAAGCTACAAGGCTTTTAAAACACTTTCTGCAGCTCAACAAAGAAACCCATAAATGCCTATCATTACCCTCCACCATCTTGCAACAGAAATAGATTCAAATTGTTTTGATATAAAAAGATACAAATAATTAAAAGGAGAAAAGAACAGTTATAAGCAAAGAAGCACAAAGTTGCAGCATTTACAACAGAAATGTATGCATTAATAAATAGGCGCATTTGGGCTTTTTATGGTCACGTATGTGACATTCAAAAGTCCCTGTTCAGACTTTGGTCTCATAGACTTAGATGTCGCTTAGCCAAAGAGCAAATGGACCCACAGTCTGGAGAAGACAGAAAAGGGCAAGAGAGAAGTGAAGCCTTAGGGAGGCAACGCTCCTTATCTACAGTCAGCAGCAGCTCATGAGCAAAGCTGGGACAAGCATCCCTTGCCTGCGCACTCTCAACAACCCTCCACAGCAGATGCAGTGCAGGCTAATGGCAGAGACAATCTCTAAGACAGACAGATCCAAAACTGGCCAAAGATTTCAACCCAACAGTAAAAGTTTGGCAATAGATTGTGGCAAAGAATGAATGCAGGATACTGGAAAGCTGAAATCAGTTAAGCACTAGCAGTTTTGCAGTCGGTGAGGTCTTCCTTCACAAAGCAAAGACTCAGGATGGTTGTGTTCACCAGAAGGGCTGGATTTAGGGTTCTCTATACACTGATGGAAGTCGTATCGCATCACTTTTCACTGTAGCCAATATTTCCTTTGATAAATGTTGAATAAGAGTGACACAAAGAGGAATGCAGCAGTTTGCCCAGGCATCCCTAAGGACGGACTTGCCTAACCTGCAAAGAGAATCCCACCCTGCACATTGAAGCCCACAGACATTGTTGGATCTGGACCAGCAACAGCAAAGAAACTTGCAAAAGCAAACTTTGTGATTCATTTCTGCAACACGGTTATTGCTGTTATGCCTAGCCCTTTTTTAGTCAATACAAATAGCTTAGAGGTCTGCTGTCACAAGTTTTTATGGAAAGTTAAAAATAATCCTATGCATAATGTTTGTGATTAAGGCACCACCCTTTGGCGATACAGCAGATTATCTGCCTGCTCTGTAAGAGTACAACCTCCTCTTTGAAATCCCCCTTAGACTCATTTCCACAGTGACATATACAAGAAACATAGTCAAGCAGTGATGATGAAATAAAGAAACCATTAAAATATTTTTAAAAGAGACACTCTTGAAAACATTTTCTATCCCTCTCCCTTATCTGTCACCTGCTGACTTAAGAAAGCAAACTACTTGGGGTAGGTACTGCCCGTACAGTACCTAGCACACTGTTGGCATGACTGAAACAGAAGAAATGAATCAGCCAGGCTGCGTTCTGTAACGCTGCTCTGTGTCAAACCTCACAAGGTCTGCAGGGTGCAACCCAACAGGGTGGGCACTAGTCAGCTGAATTTTTGAACTGCATTAAGAACTTCAGGAGTTGCCTTCACAGGACAGAAGATGATGCGCTACCGTTATCAGTTCAGTGGCATCAAAGTGAGCTTAATACGTGGGCCACATAATCAGGCCAGCATTCATAGGAACACCAAATTCACCAAATTTTCAAATGGCCTGGGAAATTAAATTTCCTATATCAGTATTCAGCCAAACGGAATGACCTGAACTGCTAAGGATTGTTGGGCTCCTGTACATCTTTTAAAGCCTTTCATCTGATCTATTTATCAAGCATATACAGTAATAACAAATTAACAAAATAGAAGAATTCCTAAAACAAAACATAGTCACTCATGCACCAACGAGTAGCTGTCACTTTGGAGCTCCTTAGAGCCACCCTTAGTGCATCTATTATGTCAGCAAACTCATGATAGTATTTTTATCTGGAATAAACCAGATATCAATGTAAATGGGAAAGCACTGACTGAAACAAAAAATACTATCTATACAAACTAGAGTAATAAGGACTGAATTAATTACTGAAAAACGCAGCCCAAACATACTAATAAGAAGGATGTGACCTTATGACACATCCACAGCCACAACAGGATAAAGGATAAAACATTCCTCTTTACAGTTCATCTGACTACATTGCCATCTATGTTATGATATGGAAAAGCTTCCAAAAATGGCTAAAGGCTATAGCTCTTAGTCATATAATTACAGGTAACATTACTCTCTCTCTGTGATCAAGGAAATTAATTTTCAATGAGGAGAGCACTCAACGTTACTTTTTTTTTTCCTTCAGAAGGCAACAGTAATGAGGTTTTAGACAGACAAAATATGGGTTACAGCAAGCTTTCATTACTGGCCTCATACAGAAAAAGGCAGTGAAATACACAACAATAACACCCCAAGATACTTTGAATTCTTAGAGAGGCCAGGAAGGACAGATATTAAATTTGGGAAAAGTGTATGGGAATGCATGGTCTTTAATAAGGACTCATTCATTTATTAATGAGAACTGGTGCTAAAGGGCTTCCTGTAAGTTACAAGGCAGGAGGGAAAAGGATCCAAATACAATTAAAGAACAACCATTGACAAAAAGCCTTCGGCCTTTTTCATTTATTTATTTGGCCTATTTATTCCCTCCATAAGGGGCAAACACAATAGCCTTAAGACCTGGTCCTGTCGAGCTGCACAGCCGGAGAGCGCATGCAAGAAAATTTCTCCTTCTTTCCCAACTTACCGGCGAGTGACAGGCAGGATTGCTCCCTGCCTGCAATGCAGGGGCAGCAGCACAGCTGGAGGCAGCCCGGCCACGGTGCAGAGATCTGCCCGGGACCCTGCCCCACCGTGCTGGGCTCAGCTGCCCCAGCAGCATGGCGCGCACTGCGGCTCCGCAAATGACATCTCAAAGACTCCTGTGTGCTGCCACCAGTGACCCTGTTTTGCAGGTGGAGGGGGAAGCAATGGTTTGTGCTGGCTTTCAGCACTGCAGGATGGTCTTGTGTGGTTGCTGGTGCCCTGGAGAGGGAACAGCTTTTCTGCAAAACCTAAAAAACACCCACTCCTCATCGTGATGCAGCCAAAACCTTTCGGAAGTTTTCCATAAAAGGGAGACACATCCTGGGACAGCCAAGAGGGTGACTGTCAGAGCATCTCCTGGGCAGGGATGAATTTCTAAGATCCAGGTATCCAGGCTTTCCAGTTCAAAGGAAAGATTTAATAGTGGGTGTTCGGCATCTCAGACAATGGGCTACTCTGGAGCATTCCCCTCAGTAATTCCTGCCCTAGATAGGAGATGCCTTTCCCATTACCTTCAGTGTTGCTGTAACTGGCACAGTGCTACACATGGCTTTGATTATTGCAAATCATCATTTTCAAATGAAAAAATCTTTTTGTTAAAATTTCCAATCAGCTATATGGATTATCTTGGTATTACACCATGAGGTTACCTCAGAAAACATCCAATTTTTCCCAGGATGTTTCCTCTGATGGGATTGGAAATGCCTTTGCATACATTACTTCTGAACCAATCTTGTCACTAAATCCTAGAAACAGACACTGAAAATGTCTCCTTATTGCTGTTCATCATTGGATAAAGCAATTGCAAACCTTTTACAGTGTGAACTGATAGTGGCCAAAGCCAGAATGTGAGTGATTCATGTATATCAACAGCTCCCAGACATATCATTATGGATTAGCGATGTGACACACAGCGTTACTAGCAAGCATCTAGGAAATACAGAAAAGCTGAAAAGCGTCACCTCTTACTGAGTCTCTCACCAAATAGCAGGACAGACGCCCTAACAACTTGTCTACTCAAGCAGATAGGACACTACAGAGCACCATTAATGAGAAGGTCTGTATGATTCTGTAACACTTGCATATTTGTAAGTTCAGAGGAATGCAGCATGCATTATTTATTTAGTTGTGCTACATGGTAATTAACAGAGCTGGAGAACGGAGAGCATAGTCAGTTAAGAGGTTAGACGTGCTCTATCACAACACTGTTAACACCCAGCAATCTGCCCCAAGGTGTCCATGTCAGTTATCTACTGCAGTGAAGTTGGGTAGCCATGAGGTTTTTGGTTTGGTTTTTTTTTTTAATAAATTAATTGTTTTCTCTAAACAGACTTCTAAAATTTAACAGGAAGAAACAATATGCATGTCCTAACATAAATATTCTGTGGCATGATCTTTCATCACTTTAGGGATTTGCAGGAAATGAATATATTGGAAATGGAGTCAGGAAAACCAATCATTTTTTATTTTGGAAATCACAGAATCACAGAATGGTTAGGGTTGGAAGGGACCTCTGGAGATCATCTAGTCCAACCCCCCTGCCAGAGCAGGGTCACCTACAGCACGTTGCACAGGACAGCGTCCAGGCGGGTTTTGAATGTCTCCAGAGTGGGAGACTCCACCCCCTCTCTGGGCAGCCTGTTCCAGTGCTCCACTACCCTCAAAGTAAAGAAGTTCCTTCTCATGTTAAGATGGAACTTCCTATGTTCAAGTTTATGCCCATTACCCCTCGTCCTATCACTGGGCGCCACTGAAAAAAAGACTACTCCCATCCCCCTGGCATCCTCCCATTAAGTATTTGTAAGTATTAATAAGATCCCCCCTCAATCTTCTTTTCTCTAGACTAAAGAGACCCAAGTCCCTCAGCCTTTCTCCATAGGAGAGATGTTCCAATCCCCTAATCATCTTCGTTGCCCTTTGCTGGACCCTCTCCAGCAGTTCCCTGTCCTCAGGTCTTCCTTAGAAGCCAGCATTGCATGCACCACTTCTAAATGCTTCTAACTGCAGAAAAACTCTTACTCACTAAACAGTAAGATATTTTTATAAAATACCAGAAATTAATGTTGGGCTTATTTTTTGGCATCTCAGCTGGACAGACCTGACAGCCAGGTAGCTGACTGACCACAGCAGCCAGAGCAATGAGGACACTGATCATCATCACCGAAAGCAGGGTGAATCAGATAAGTGGGCAGGATGAGTGAGTGGCTTGGCACCAGGGTGATGACTGGAGAATTTTGGCAGCTGAACAGGGTGCAGAAAAAGGCTGCGTTTTCAGGCTATGTTGAACTATAAGAGGATAAAAGTTTCTTACAATTGATATGGCAGAGCAGGAGCTCCCAGCATCCTTCCATCTATGAAAACTTTGGTCTGCATTCCCCTTTCCTGCTGGGAAGCACACATCAGTGGAAAAAACCTGTCCCACATATAGCAGTTAAAGTATGCTCATACTGCAAACAAGAGTCAGATGTTGAGATACTTACCCTAGACAGTTATTTCACATAGTGACCAGGCTACACTGACTCTAGTGCAGCCTGATCCTTGCTCCTTCTTGTCAAGAGGAATGTACTGCTACCAGCAACCAAGCCAAGCCAGGCATCTTGACCTCATGCTTCAGGCTTGAGTGCAGCCCTGCCCTTGAAGGGCTGCTAAGTCATGCTAACCCAAGGAGGGATGGAAAAGAGTAGAAATGGGAAACAGACCTCTGACTTTACAGACAGTTCAGCTGCTGCTGGCTTGTTCCTCCTACAAAGCGAGAGGACAGAAGCCATAGGTAGGTTCTGAGGTCCACGAGTTTTGGCTTTTCTGCTCAGAAGCCCAGCAGGTGCTGCACCGCAGAGTGTCTTTTTCCTAACCCACCTCATCTGTTGACCAGCTTCAAAGCTCATCAAAATAACCTTAAGCTGACAAGCTACTTATATAGCTGCCTTCTTCACCTCCAGGTCATAGGGATGGGAATTCCGGCTGTAAGCACATCCAGCCTCTGTCTTCTCACAGTCCTTTGCTCCCAGGCTGTTGTGCAGGGTGTCTTTGCTCCCTTACAGCCTCTCAGCTACATGGCAGCAAAGTGAACTAGATTGATCCTGCCCCTACTCAATCCTCCAATGTTTCTACAATGAATCCTGCAAAGCCTTTGGTAGGAATGGAAAAACCATACGCTCACGGTGTTCTCCAATCCAGATCTGAACTAGAAAGAAACTGGAAAAGTAATAGTAACTGCAGTAGAAGTAGTACAATTAAACATTTTGAAATATGAGTTTGTTAGGCATCTGATAGACTGCCAGGAGAATCCAGATTCTTTTTTTTTTTTTTTTTTTTTTTTTTTTTTTTTTTTTTTTTTTTTTACTTTCATTCAAACCTGAATTAATTCAGGGAAGCCCTGTGGGCCACATTAACGAGAAGGTCAGACTAGGTGTTCAAAGTGCTCCCCTTTATCCTTATAGCCTGTGAAAATCAATGAAGATAGAATTTCGAAAGAAAAGGCACTTCACTCTCTGGACCAGATTCTAGCACACAGACCAGCTTGAAGACCAGTGCCCAATGTCTTAGCCACAAAAAAGGTACTTTTCCCTTCTTACTGCAATCTCGTGCTATTCTCCAGGCTCTTACACTGAGCTAAGGTAAGGTCCTTCTTGCATTGCAGACAGAGAGTGTGCTGCTTTTTTAGCCCCTGTGCATCAGACTCCTACAGACGCCACCACACACCTGTCCCTGACTCCCTGCATGCACACGAGAGGACAGTCATTTGAGAGATTTCACAGTAAGAGGCTTTTCATTATGTAGTTTTACTGCAAGGTTATCATCAGCTGCACCACAGCACTGTGACCTTAGACAAACCTGGATTCATCTCCATTTACAAGTCATGGAAAGAAAGTCATGAAAAAGGACATCCAATACTAAATAATAACTCATTGAAAATACGGCACTGAATTTTTGGTTAATCTAGGCCATATTTTCATGTCAGCGTCACTGGCTGTGTTCTAGCTAATACAGTGTCAATCTTCCCAGGTTCAAGCGGTTAGAACTTCTCCATTTAGAGGAATGTTTGGCAGTCATAGCAGGGGTAATCTGCTTATTAAGAGACTAGAGCTATAAGCTACGGACCTGGACATGTCACGTCTTTCCCAAGTCTCAGAAAACCAGCATCTTCGGACTTAGACTCTTGATCTAAACTGTTGGTGTAAGTTTCTCTGAACCTCAATTTTCTCGTCATTAAGTAGCAGCAGAGCTGCTCTTCTCCTGCTGAGGTTAAGAGGCTCAACTCATGGACATTTGCAAAGTCCTCCGACACTCTCTGATCAGAAAGCAAAACAGGGGTGAGAAACGGTTTTCTTCCTGAGGCCCAAACAGGCTTTTAGCAGGTTACATATTAACCTCCTGTTCTCCAACAATAATTCCCCAGGAAACTCAACCAACCTGGCATGACCTACATGAAATGAAGCTACGAGTTATATCCAAATGCATCCCAACTACAAAGTAGCACAACATGATTTACTAAGCACTTTTAGAAATGTTAACTACCATGTTTCTACAGCAGACCTAGGCAGTAAATAATCTGCACAGCCAAGCTAAAGAAGGAGAAACTCTATGATGTGCTCAAAGCCATGAGTACTTTTGCAAAAGTGTGATTCTAAACTAGGAAATCCTGACTTTTACCTCACTGTTTGATCTGAGAGTAGGTTGCCTTCCACTTAGAGCTGAAACTCCACATGCAAGCGATTTTTCACTCCTACTCAAATTGCTTTAGCTATTTTTAGGACAGATGAGTAGAATAAATATCATTAAGGATTTTTCAGGCATTTTCAGAATTGCTTCCTAACTAAAAAAGAGATCCTTTTCACAAAAATATATTCTCTAGTCATCCATCCATAAATGCATTCAGACCTTTTGATACTGTAATCATCACATAATGAAACCAATACTGAGTTAACCAGGTTAGGAAAGCTAACACTGTACATTTATGGCAGCCATTCTGTATAAAAACTTTGAGCATGCATGAGTACAGTGGAGCAGAGATGGACTGGACGCTGAGCCAAGATGTGCTAGAGTGACATAGAGAACAAGATCAAGCAATTAGAAATTAGGGCCATGGAGAAAGATGATATATCTCTCAGCCAAGTTTGATAGAACATTCTTCAAAAACACCTCAGGTCAATCCATGGACGTTAGCCCTAAGAGCTTGCCCAAGACTGCTTTCGGGCAGTGGGGCTTAGTGGCTGGCACTGGACCACGAGTCAGGAGATGAAGACTGTGCTCCCAGCTCACTGGGACACCTTGCTTAAGCCCAGGGGGGTTGGAACTATGTGATCTTTAAGGTCCCTTCCAACCTAAACCATACTATGATTCTATGATTCTATGATCTCTCTTCTCTCTGCCACTGCTTCCCTTCCTGCCTTGCCCATTCTGAACATGGAACTTTTTGGGACAGTGGTGTCTTTGTACCTCCTTCTGGACAGGGCTCAGCACAACAGGCCTCAGATCCCAAGCAGACACCTTCTGTGCTGCATACCATGGGTACCCCACAAAGGGAACAACGGTACAGCTGCGTTCACACAGAACCACACTCTATGGAGTTAGCCCGAGATCGCCTGGGGACTGCTCCACCATAAAACCAACAACTTTTCCTCCATGCGCATGTTCCTACTGCCTTATCTGCGTGTTTGATACTATCCGTGTTTTTGCTTCATCCAGGTTATCTCAACAACCTCCCCACTACCTGGCACAACTTAGAGTTTGCCAGAATAACATCCTCTTCTGCTCAGCTAACTGTGAGAAATAAATTTCAGAACATTACTTGCCTACAGTCCTAGGAGGAGTGCATGGCAGATATAAGCTTATGAATGAAAGCTTCCCTGACCTCCACCATCACCAAAGCAGTACCCTTCCCATCAGGAAACTTTCTTTATCCTGACAGGCAGTAAGTTCCTGTAACTGGTGCTGAATTCAGTAAGATCTGCCCTCTCAGGTGTTTGCCACAAATCCTTTTGGCCAATTGGCAGAACAGAGTCAAAAGAGAGAAGAGACGTTTTGGAAGGGATTGTACAGAGAAATAAAAATGGCATGAGAGATCTAGGGAACACAAGAGAAGTTCGGGAAGGAAGCAGGACCCGAGCTGCTGTCCTCCCTCCCTGCCCTTCTGACACATCTGCTTAGGCTGGAAGGGATAACGCCATTGGCTCCAGCTCCCAAAATGCCAGTGCTGGAGCTAGCTGACCACTGCAACACATCTAACACACAGAACAGAACAGCCAAGGGGTTTGCTTACGCTGCAGGTTGCACCTGCTCTGCTGTCAGCCATCGTTAGTTGTTCATAATGAGCAAAAGGCAACAAAACGATAATGGAGACAGGCTATGGAGGCAGAAGTCATTAAGTAATTAAGTGTTCTGATTGCAGTTTCCCTTGCAGTATGACTCTGAGTACCCAAAAAGAAGCATGTGCTTCTCAGAAACCAGGAGTCATCACTACTCTGATGAGCTCCCAAGTCTGAGTTCTAGCAAAACTGGTCAGTTATCAAAAGAGCTAACTGGTCACTCTGCAAGACATATATATTTCTATATACACTTATCCTGATAGTTCAATTAACTAAGACTTAAGCCCCATGCTCAAGAATGCCCTTCACAGCAGCAATGCAGCGAAGTCAGTATGGTCAAGTATGACGCATCACCAAATACTCGGGATTACTTCAGGAAATGGGAAGCCCCCATTGACCCCAAAAATACTCTTCCTAGGAACCAAAAAGAAGCAAAGAGGCAGCACTATCTTCACCTGCCTCATTAACCTGAAGCTCAAATGTGCACGCTTCAAAGAACTGTTCAACATCTCCTGTATTTTTACCACTTTCACAAAAATAGAACACAGTTTTCCGTCTTTGGGCCGGGTGTTTGGGTGGATCACTAGGATTTCTAGTCTTGAAACCATACAGGCGTTTCATCACTTTGTCCAGTGAATCTCCTTCAACATATACCGGTGTGAAGAGTAACCCCCAGCAAATGCTGGCTGTAGCAAGGGATTTTCTGCTCCACTACTTCTGAACATCTCCAAGCAAATATTGGACAAATTGCACAAGAAAGGGGTCAGTGCCATCGTGAATATTTCATCTAGACAGCACAACAAAATCCAGCTTAGAGAATAGAAAGAGAGAAAAATCACTTATCAATTATTCTTTTACTCAATACCACTTGTTCTTCAATAAAACACTGCAGAGTGATTTCTCTTGCAATCAGGAGGAGAAAAAAACCTCCACTCTTGGCAAACTATATTTGGAAACTGAAAATCTCATTCTGCCGTTTGTTTTTTTTTAATTCCTGCTTAGAGGAATTTTATGATAAGGATGTAAGCCTTGCAGCTTATTAGAAATTAATACAATTAAGATTTATTTTAAAAACCTAAAAGAGTTGATTTTTTACTAAACTTGGCTTTTACAGAAAATTATTGGATAGCCAAATTTATCTCTCTTAAACAGGTATTTTTCCAATTTCTAACACTCCCCTACATGCTAGCACTTAACTGTCATAAATTTTCTTGTAGACGCATTTACCTTTTCTGCCATTTTTCTGTCCTCCATGTAAACCCTTTTTTAAAAATAGGATCATCATCCAGCAATGCCGTTTTACCTAGATTTCCAAATTCTTCTCCCATTAACTGGTTTTCCTACTTAGGTTAAAACTTTACCAACTCTTTCCCCCTAAAAAAGTACATTTGGAATTGTTTACCACTGAAGCTCAGGCTGAAGTTTCTAGGCTAATTGTGATTTTGTCCCCAATGTTCCTCACCCTCAAAATTTCACTGAGTATCTCTGATATTTTGTGATTTATGAAAGAGCTAGTTGTTGGATATCTATGAGTACACAAGGATGTCACGTTAACCTTCAGAGTTGTAGACCAAACTCTAGAAATGAGAATCTGGAAGGGTATGACTCTACACGGCAATCAGTCCTTACCAAATGTATTTGGGTTTTGTGACATTGTATTTTTATGCAGACTTTTGATTCTAGAAGGTCTTGACTCATGACTACTCATGATTAGTTGACTCATGGTTAGTTTACAATCAGATTTAAGAATTCAAGTATCATCAGCGGCCGCATCTGAGTTCACATTGTTGCCAATTCTGCTTCCCACTATGTAACACATTTTCAGCTCTCATGACTGCAGCATGCTCCACTCCCACCTCTGACCTCTCATCCTCACCACGCCAGCCCCATCACCTCCCAGAGACTGTGAGGACAACAGTTGCATTTCAGAAGTCGAGTTGCTGAGGCCATGGTTCTCCACTCCTTTCAAGCTCAACCACTTGCAAAACCACTGGCCCTCTAAAAGGCTGTGCGTGAATCGTACCGGTTTGATTAGGCCCAGACGACAACAGAGCAGCAGAAGAGGCTGGATTCTATTCTGGGTTCTGCTACAGATGTACAACACAAGAATGGGCAGACAGCAAAGCATTTTGTCCTCAGTTGCTGAAACTGAAAAAACTGGGAGAGTGATAACCATGCCTATCCTTATGTACAAAATATTTTGAAACAGGTGGTTGAAAGCCACTATATAAATGCTACCTACACATTATTAGATACTGCTTCTACTTTAGGGCACTTTTTCATTCACAGATGTCATGTACAAACCACTTACTAAATCAGCCAGAACAGTATTTTTTAAATTGTAGGATATCTGAAGAAGATAACTCAGTAGCCATCTCCAGAGAATGATCCTGACTCTGGCAGCAAATGCTCACTGCATCTCATTACAGTTTCTAGTAGAGTAAAGGAACAAATATTAGCATACTTGGGCTCTGTGCAGCAATAGCTTGGTGAAACTCTATGGTGTGTGCTATTCAGTAAAGCTGACTAATGGACCTGTCCGGCCTTAACGTCTGTAGATCTGTGAATTCATTTTATGAAGAGAAAAAGTCTCCCAAAGCACTTTCAAGATTCAAACCAGGTTGCTAATGGTCCAGCAATCTTGACTGGCACTTCATGTGCCATGGCTCACAGAAAGAACAAATAATCCCTGTTAAACCTACTTGCAAAGGAGCAATTAATACACAAAAATGTATTCTAGGGTTCACCTACCCTGGAATGATGTTCCTGTCATCAGACAATATCAGGCACTTAGAAGCAAGATGAATATGAAGTGTTCTTCCCCCATCATACTTCCCTTACTCCCACCAATCTGCGCCCCAGAGGGTGAATTAGTGACTAACATGCAGATCAGTAAGTTCAACAGCCATTACTGGATCTCTTATCTCTTAATTGACCAATCCTTTTCTGAAGCAACCTGTGCTTCTGCTTTCCACGTCCTTTGGCAACACACTGGAGCTATCACCCTGCAATCCCACACCTGCATCACAGCATCATGCTCTGCACCCTGTGGGGATGTGGAGAAGGACCAGCTTGGTTCCTGATGGTGGTACTCCCAAACCAGCTTTCTGTGTCCTACAGTGAAAGCAGGAGGAGACTGGACGTGCTATACAGCATGCCCAAAACACAATGTGGGACAATTTTCTGCTGTTCTGTTCTCTGGCCTAAAACACAAATAGCCAACAGAAATAGAATATTGCACTGAAGAGCTGAGGAGCTTTCCAAGAGGCAACATAAGAACATGTTCTCCTTCCATTTCTAGTAAGCTCTCCTGTCTGCGGGACACCCACACCTTCATTTCCCTACCTCATGCGAAAACTCACGGATGACAAGATCAAGTGACCTGGAAGTGAGATGAAGGCTGACAGAAAGCTGCAACAGTCACAATAAACTTCAGGGGATGGGTACAAGCTGGGTTAACGTGCAGCCCTCCACCAGGAAGAGCACTTCTTCATGTACCTTTTCATGGACACTCCTGCAGAGTTCTGTTCCCTCTGCCATTTGTCTGCAACCACGTTTGCATAACCTGAGCTAGATGCTACAGTCATCCTAGTTACTCCTTGAGCAAGTGTGCTTACCTGTACAGTCACCATTGCTAAATGAATCAGGGGAGCACCCTCTAACAAGTCCTCGTGAGCTCCTCTGGGCATGAACAGTTTATTCTCATGCATTTTAGGCCATAAATTGGAGATGACAGCAAAGTAATCAGGACAGTATCATGCTGTGCCTCCTAATTCTCCTGGGCCTCCACTGATTACATAGGAGAAATCCAAGCAGACACGGAATTAAATCACTTCCCTTACGTTGGACTAGCCGAAGCTGTTCCTTAAATGACAGATTGCTAACAGCTCCCTTAATGACATCACCCAATATGTCATAAAATTTGCTGCCAACAATATGGATTTTTTTCCCCCAGCCAGAAGCATTCCCTGGCTGTGGAGCAGAAGTTTCATCGACAAAATGTGGCTCAAGAAATAACCTATAAAGGGTTCTCAGTGCATAAGGTAAGTCCTACCCAAAACCTCATTGAGGAATAAAATTATCCTTCTTGGCACTGCTTTCCTGGAACAGTGCCCCACGTCAGATTTCTCTAAGTGTTTGTGATTGAAATTATCCATCTACCATCTCTGCAGGTAGCACGAAAACTCACAGCTCAGGAATAGTATCCAGATCTCTGCCAGATTACTAGCCTTGGGTGAAAACTGTTATCTTCTTATTGCTTTCGTGTTTTTCAGAAGGAAACTCTTCCAAGGTGGGTATTAGCATTAGAGAGGAAACAGATATACTTGTAGTACAATAGCAAGGATTATTTACCTGGAGTTTCACTATTATCCCTTTACTTCCAGGCTCACATCAGTTTTTCTGTCAGAACTGCAAGTAAAGTGACAACCTGAGCATACATAGCATGAACAGCCTTTGAGAATCTCTAAGAGACAATTTGCAGGTTCTTCTCTATTCTTCAGAAACAAGGAATCCTGCTTGCAGAAATGCACCACAAATGACTACCCATTTGCTTTTAAAATGTTGCAGCAGAACTCACTTAGGCAGCCATCAACTGTGACTGCACAAAGGGTGCTTAATTACCCATTCCTGTAATTCCGTTCTACCTGCATTTTCTTGTGAGCATGCCTTATGCAAGAATTAGCTCACCTGCATATACTTTTCAAAAAGGGAAAACATATTGGGAAGGGAAAATACTTTGGTAAGTGGAGCCAACAGTGAAGAAGGAGAAAGTCCTTCTTTATCTAGACTTAAACTAAATTCCGATTCATAGTGGAGAGCACTGAAAGTCTCCAAGATTTGGTCCTGATCCAGGTGAGGTTGCCCCTCTCCACTCAGTTGCAGAAAATCAGTGTTGGCTGCTGTTCCTCTAAGTCACTCTGCAAACAGATCCTCTTCTCTCTGTATGCCGTCTTTCCTGCATGCCACCATCTATCCACTCAAAGCAGTCACAGTTGAACAACCAAAAAATAGGAAGAAGGAAAAAGTGAAATGCTAAATCTTGTGGGAACTTAAAGCTAGTGCACTCATCTGCATGGTCCCAGGATGTGGCTTGAATATCTTTGGTAACTCCTTGGGTATCAACTGTACTTCTGTTCCCTGCAGCAATTCTTGTCAACAGAAAACTCTACTTCATGCCAGTATGCTGGGGATGTTGAAAACCAGTGGTCTGAACAATCTGTCACTCATGTAAGTTCAAAAGAGAATCACTGTGGTGGCACTCGCTGGCACTGTGAGTAAATGAGCCATGAGCTATATATCTGGATATGCTGCAGCTCTTTTCTGAAAGAAAAAGCAAGTCAAAACAGAAGTGTAACACACTGCTGAATGCTGAAGTGACCAAATAAATACGATCAGCTAAACCTTGCTTAGCTGTCAGTCATTCCTCCCTGCATGAAAGCAGTCCTCTCAAGCCTGCCCATGATGATCACAGCCTCAGTACTTCCCTGTGTTCCTGAACTGATGCATTTCAAGCTATGTCATCTGCTTATGTTATCCAGTCATTTTCCAGGTCTTGTCATCCAAGGGAGAAACCTGGTTCAGCCAAATGTGCTGTAGCACACGTACTTCCAGTGCACGAAATGAAAGGCTAAAATAATCCCCATGAATTTTGTTCTCAAATTCAGAACTGCACTGCCATGACTGCAGAGTGACAGATGTCAAACCGGAGCTGAGTACCTCATTAATGCAGAGATAAACACACAGAATATGTTGTTTGGAATGACAACCCAGTGTGTTTATATATGTATGCCACTATTTATTGTCCTACAGATGGCTGCTCACAGTGATGTACATCCACAAATATGCTTAATTTTGCTTTTTCCTATTCTAGGTAATTACCATTTTTCCTTGTTTACACTGACTACTACTAAGATGGCCTAGAGATCTCTGAGTTTTTGTAAGGGTGAGGGGTCACGTTGCACAAAGCAGAATCAGAATCCACATGCAATCAGTTCTTTGCAGTAATAACAGCCCATGCCCGTAGAGCATTTTTTAAGGAATTATCTCACTCTCATTTTACAGCCGGGAAAACTCTGAAAGGTGAAATGGCTTACCCAAGGTCGCACAGCAGGCTCTGTTCAGTACATAGTAACTATTGTTGCCAATTGGGCAGCTCATCAAGCTCATGCTACTCACACCACTCAAATAAAATTCAAACAATAATTATTATTTTTACTGCAATTTGCATGGCAGTCAAGGCTGGAGGCCACAATCAGGATTCAGCTTATGTTGGGCTCTGTTAAAACATCAAATTCAGTCCCCGCTCCAGGGGGCTTGCAGTCTCGGTAGGGGCATAATTCTGTGGGAACACAAAACGTGATGGAAAGGGAGGAAAGAGGCAGGGAGGGAGGGACAGAAGGCAGGAACGTGAATGTAAAGGTTTCGCATTGTTTTGGATAACTGTGAAGTCTGGAAGCTTATTATTACTTAAATTATTTAGGTGGGTAAGAAATATAAGCACATTACTGTTGGCCACCTGTCTGTTACTTAGATGGCAGTTTATCTTCATAATCTTAATTGCGCTAACACTTTACTTTCACTCTGATTACACTGACAGACAGCAACTGGATCCTGCTATTCGCTCTTCAATGGACTGACTCACATGGCATTAGCCCCATACTTACATTACACTGTACTTTCTAAAGAGAGATATTACACTTAATTTTACAATTCCCTTTCTAGGGTAATTCTTGCTGTAGACTTTTTTCATGATATGTGCTTATACATTTTACAGCACGTGACAATTTGGTGTACTAGCTATAAGGTAATGAAACATTTCATTCATGCTAACTTTTACTAAGCTCTGTAGTAAAATAATACGTATTAACTCTCACCTTACTGCCTGTCACTGCATCCTAATGTGGCCCCATCCTAGCAGTATGTTATGTACCAAATGACCATATAGCCATTGCTCTTTAAAAGACTTAACTGGGTATAAAATTGATTGTGCAAGGCTCGCTTTATGCTTCCATCACAAAGACAAATTCTCTCTTCCTGTGGAGTCACACTGTATTTCATCTGATGGTACAGCAGGACATTGAACATTACACATGTGCAGTGAGATTTCAATATACTATACAATATAAGAATTAATAGGTCCTCTAATAATGAATGGCATAGACACAATGGGATTATTTGCAAGAGTAAGGTTGCTCAATACCAAGTCAGGATTGCTGAAGGGTCCTTAGAAGTTAACCCATTAGTTTTCTGGTACAGATCTGCCATCCCATTATTTATTATAATGCATGTATTTGTATAAATAATGAAAAAAGGTATATGGGAAATACTTGATTGACATCCATGACCTCAGATGGGTGAGTATTTTTTCTGGATTTCAATTAAGCCAAGCATTTAAAATATGTTTCAAATCCATCAAAGCATGTGCTTCAATCTTTTGCTCAGCTGATGGAGTCTGTTGAAATAAATGGGCAGGTTTTCACTGACACTAAAAGATTCCAGATCAGCACAGTAATACCATAATGTACTCTAGAAAAGCTTGAGAAATCACAATTTAAATACATTATTTTACACAACGAAAGAATGAGCACTCATTTACAATGACTTTCCTTGCTCCTATTCTCAGTTGACTAAATTCACATACAAATCAATGACCTCTCACAATGTCCGTCTAGCACACAGTATCAAAAACTAAGGCATTGCAGAACTTAATAAAAAATACTTACGCAATTTCATTTTAGACTGTTAAAACTTTTCAGAAAATGACATTAGGTACGGGTTACTGCCTGCATTTATTCCTCTCTGACAGGTATCACTGAAGCTCAGCAGAACTGAGGTATTTACTTAAATGATTAGAACCTGACTTTTAGTGCTATGATAAATGGAAGCAATAAATAACAACAGCTTTGTTTAGCAATTGCCAATACCTATTTTGCAGCTCTTCATACAGTATCCACTAATCTCCCTCAGTATTAGGTAATTCAAATTCCTTTATCATATTTCTGATACCTGCATTTATGACACTGTGGCTTTATTTTAATCCCAGGCAAAAGCACATTAAGAAGGAACTATGATTGACAGCCTACTGCTAATTAGAACAAAATACTTGTTTAATCATCCCTAAACTCAACTTTATAAGCTGAAACACTTTCAGCTGTTTCACTTAGGACCCGTCCTAGTCTGGTCCAGTGGAAGGCACACACATTAGTCGTAGAAGTGCATCAGGTCTACTCCTGGAGGACATCTGGTTCAGTTTATTTAGAAAGAAACGCAGTTTGCATATCCCAAGACTGCTCCACAATGTGAACACGTTGTAGTAAGGTGGGACAACTGGAAGATTAACTTTAAAAATGCACTCCTGGCCAAAGCTAAAACACTCTTACAGTCACCCCCATGGATGGTCTCCTTGCAGACCAATGGCCAAAGCAAGCAGTTTTAGCTGTCTGCATAGGTACTCAGTCAACTCTGGGATCTCTGAAAGCTCATCCAGATGACAGAACAGCCATGCCACCCATGCATGGTGGCTCTGTTCAGAACAGCTCATATCTGGGGCTAATGAGGTGCCTGAGGCCAGGCTGACTTCATAACCATAGAGGGTGGGATTCAGCTCCAGACTGAGACACCTAAATGAAAGTGTTTTACAGGCAAGTTAAGAGTAGAAGCTAGGGTTTGATTCACTTGCCAGCGTGTCGGTGCCTAATGCCACTTGAGCTGTTCTACTGCTTGTGAGACATCCATGTGTAGATGACAGAGAACCTATACAAGACCTGTGTCCTTCTGGAAAAGCAGGTAGAGGTCAGACAGGATCCTTGAGGCATTCTAAGCGCAGACACCTGGATGTAAGCAACTGCTTGATGGCTTGGCCTCCATAGACTGACATCATATCTTATGCCCCTGAACACTCCTGGATTCACTGCAGAAACACTTAACTGGCCTTGCCAGAGCCAGGCTAGGTCTGCCAAGGCCGATGGTGATACTACTCTACCATAGTCTGAGAGGCTAAGCCTTACCTGCAGTAAGGTACCTCACTGCATGTTCTCTGGCACATCCCTGCTGTTGTATCTATGCTTACCCATTACCTGATGAAGCGTAAAGTAAAATGGAGCTGTCTGTAGAAGTGTACTTTGCATTTGGCTCAGACTTGATTTGGAAAAAAATTACGCCTCTTGGGAAGAGACAAAAATGCAGTTACAATTTCCCAGACAACCTCACTTTTGCTCAGCATAATTCCTCCAACATACCATATAATTAAAACTAAATGAAATGTTGTGTTATACGTTTAGCACTCAGCTATTAAATATACCATCTTAGGTTCACACAGAAACTCACTGAATTCAGTGAGGCTAAATTTAAACCCAGATACTTGTATCTGCAGATCTGTCCCTAAGGGTGTAAAATCCCGAACAGACATTTTTAAGTATGCATACTGCATGCAATAGGTTTCACAGAAACATACAAGATCAAAAGTGTTTCATTTGAAGCTCAGGGTGTGCCTTTATATACAGATGTTTGATGCACTGAACACTTGTTTATCCGGTTGACAAAGTGCTCCCTCCTCCCTCTCCCTCTCAAATGGCCACAGGAGGCAGGAAAGGAGGTACCAAGGATGGAGTAGGGAACTCAGCGTTGCTCTGCTTCCCATCCTGCAGGAGCAAACACCACTTGATGAGCCCATTCTTTCTACAGCATCCAATGCATTTGACACAAACGTATTCACACAAAAAATGAAGCATCCAGTAGCCTATCAACAAGAGTAAGAGATTTTACATGTTTCTTAGTTATTCAGGAAGATTAATACATAGCAGCATGGCATCACAAAGTAATCAGGTGCATGGAGAGATAACAAGGGACAGCTTCTCAAGGAAACGCCCTTAGCAAAACTAGATCTTAGGTTAGTCATAGAACTGATAATCTGTAAACTGTTTTTCCTCAAATCTTGGGATTTTATTTTTCAAATACTTTCACTTTCAAACATCAGTATTTAGCTGACATAAATTAAATTTTCTTAAAGGAAATTAAATTTCCAAGTCACATGAAAATGTTGACTGAAAAGGGAAAATATGAAACACATTACTGCAGCAGCTGTTGTTGACACTGTTTTACAATTTTGATGGGAATTTAAGGAAAACCCTTGCTTGTTTGGTCAAAATGCCAGGCAGGAATGGAGCCCTGGTTGTCAGATCTACAGATCTTGGTCACTGTCTATTTTTAATCCTAAAAGGCACCCAGATAGGAGTGATACTGTTTAAAAAACAGGACAAATGGGAGTAGAATAGAAATGAGCATTCACTTAGATCTGAAAAATGAGAAAGAGAGGAACAAGACATGCTGTTACAAACACCACATTCTCTAATCTCTTTCAGACACTCATGTTTCCCATGTACAGCTCAGTAGTTTACCAAATCTCCTCCCTTTAGAAAGTCATTGCAGAACATTGCTGCTCTAATAGTTAGAAACCTTCTTTTAATTTCCAGGCTGAAGTGATTTATAACCAGATAATATCCATTTGTTCTTGTCCTACTGTTAGCCACAAGTTTAAAATCATTAGTTTTCACTCTACGGTCCATGGACTCAGGAGGGGTTCATAAACTACTTCCAAGATTTTTAAAGTGTCGTGAAGCAAAGTAGGCCTAACAGGCTGTAATTTGCTCTAACAATGCTACAGGGCATGTAGCATCATCTTTGGAAAAAGTTTAGGAAATCAAATCAAATAAAAGTGAAAAACACTGGCTTAAACAGTTCTTTTCCCTTCCTCTTGTTTTTTTAGCCCTTCCATGCGTTTTTAGACAGCAGTTATGGACATCTTATCAACCTTCCTCTTTGTACATTAAACTAACCAAGCTTTCCTAGTTTCCTCCTTACAAAAAATGTCACCGGTCACTGGTTTTCTATTTTGCAGCTATTGCTGTCTCAGTCAGAATTGGACATCAGTGTCCAGAATCCCACATGAAATATTATGGTGCATCACGTAATGATGTCAACATTGCCCTAAATCAGCTAGAAATATTTCACGAAATACACACCAGGACCACATGCACCGTCTTCACAGCTGCGTTACATTCACAACCCATTGCCATCCTTTGGTGAACAGGTACCCTCAGGTCCTCCCTTCATTCACTATTACCCATCCTCAGCTGCATGGCCTTTCGTCCTGCACCAGCGAGTCCATGTCACCACTATCGCCTCGCTCCTCAAGGCTGACAAACAGCAAAGTGTCAGCTTGGAAATGACTGTTGGTGAGCCAGCTGATGATGCCATACGAACTGAGGAATCCGATCAAATACAAATGCCTAACATGAACTAAATGTAAGGGACTGTGGCTGGTAAACCATCAGCATGTTTGGACTATTTTGGACTACATTTTTCTAGTATAATGACCATGGATTGCAATTTCAAGCTTTTTATTTTACTGATGTTCTAATACAACTTCACCAGTAATGGGAAGGCTAAATACTAAGACACAGCAATGAAGTAATAATTAACTTTCTTTAGAGGAACATAAAGCTACAAGGATGAATAATTTTATTTTCATGGAAAGTCTAATACTTCTTTCCTGGAATTAAGGTTAAAACTTTGAATTAACTCTTTGCAAAGCTACACTGAATGTCTCTCAAGTAAAGACTCAATGCATAACAGTTCTACAGTGTTCAAAGACGTATTAGCCAAGCTGAACATACCCGGGGAAAATCTGATTTTGAAACACGCAGTTTACATCACAGAGAACATTCATTGATGATTTTTAGGCTCATAACATTCTCCCACTATCTCTAGGTGAAAAACTTTTTTTTCTGGCTTGTTCTACATTTTTGATCGCTTTCTCCCCTTGCCAAAGGTTACAAACATCTTTCTTCTTCAAGGTCATTACTAATTCTAGTTTCAAAGCTAACTACATTTCAAGCCAAATTTTTCATCCACAGATTTATTTTTATTTTTACTTTAAACAATCAGAAATTAATACTATGGCCCTGAGTTACAGTTACAGATTGGTTAAAATTAAAATCCCATTTCACCTTAACTTTCCTCCACAGATTCTTGAGCTCCTTATTTTGAGATTCTGCTACATATCGGCTATGTCTACATGGATAAATTAAGCAGTGCCAGGGAGCATTTCCAGGCATTGAAACTCAACTGTCTACACTATTAAATTGTTAGGATTGTCCCACAGCATGTGTCACAGGAGTGTTATTAGTCTGCTCCAACTAACAATCTTCCAAAACATTGCCAGGGCACAGTTTGCAATTTAGGACATGCCAGGAATGGTTCCCAACACGCAGTATGAGTCCAGTGACCCAGTTTTAGAAGGTAAGAAAATGTAATAGTATGGACACTGGCCAGTGTGCCAGCTGACTCTGCACCAGAGGGTGGTTCTGGACATGCTTATTTTGCAGGTACAGGCATAGCCACTGCATCTGTCTGTTGGGCCCTAGCAAGCTGAGGAGATGACTTGATACAGAAACGTCTGAGCCTAACTTTGAAGACTGTTCATCCCCAAAAAGCACGGGATCATTTATGTAGGTGTTTCACGCTTACACACTGTCACCTGGGCTGTTGCAAAACAATCCTCTCCAAGATTCCTCTTGCCCACACCAAGAGACTCCATGTTACAAAGAGCTGAGAAGCATTCACTTTCCTGTAACCACTCCAGAAGTCTGCTATTGCAGAGGAAGAGGCAGGAGGTCAGACAGGAGGAAAATACGCTGCTGCTAGTCTGCCCTCCTCCCCTTCCTGCTAAAATCTTCCCTGATCTTAAGAGACCTTGTCCTATTTTATGCACACTTCTGCTGCACACAAAGTCCCCCACAACAAATAAAGTATTGTAGGGCAGCGGTTGCAGAGGTACAGTCTAGCATGGCGGTACAAGACATGTTCTGGCCATGTTAATCACATCAGATCACTCACCTTATTCAATGAACTTCTACAAGTAAGATGCATGACTTAGGACTTTTAGCAGTAAACAAAAGAACCTCCCAAGGTTTCACAAGTAGGGTTTTCTAAACATCTCAACTCAGAATATTTGTCTTTGACCTTCCAAGTACAGCATGTCTAGTTTTCTTCTCTATAAACTTTTCCTTTCTGAAAGTTAACCAAAAAAATAAGGAAAGTGGAATGTGTGACAACTCATCAACTGTTTGTAATAATTTATTTCAAACCATTTATTCGGTAGCTCTCTCCTTCTGATGCAGCCTCAATTACTTGATTGAATAATATTCTCTGAAATAGCACATGATGTGCTTGTGTCAAAGAGGCTCTCCACAGAGGCCATCAGCTACCTTTTAAAATCAATGAAATTCATAAATTTGCATTTGGCTTCTCAAGGAGAAAATAAAGAAACCTTTTCCCCCGGTACATATGACCTTCTCATTTTAAGGCCAGCTTGTTTCAAGTCTTCTGCATCTCTAAATGCCAACGTGAAGACGGATAATATCTTTCTTAGAACAGATAGATCTTGAAGTCTATTATATTCTCCCTCTTAAGGAGTCTACCCATAATTCTGTCTTAGTAATTGGGATTTGCACACTGTTCCACACAGTAATGCATATTCTAGCTATTCACTCTGTCATGCTGCCACTGCATTTTTAACAATGCTGATAGCAACTGATGTTATCGAATTCTGCAGACTTTTTAGGCTCTAGGCTTGTTCATGTGTTTTTTTTTCATTTCACCATTCCTGAGCAAAAATGTTTTTATTTTTTCCTTTGTGATGCCTCGCTACTGTGACCCTGCCATTCCTCACAGCTGGATCTTGTTAGTTTTCAAATATTGAGTCCACAATGTCTGATCACACCACAGATTTTCTGATCTGATATGTTTGCTGTCTTTATGTTTGCAAGATCAAAGCTAACGCTGTTTATACCACAGTGCTAAAAAGGTTCACTTCTCAAAAGGTAAAATAACCTTAGTGTTTGAAATCTAGCCTTCTTTTATTCCATGCCTTTTACTGCTGATAATATCCATATGTTTCTCCTCTTCCTGGCTTCATTTTCCCATATAGCAATTTTCTTGATTAAACTTTTAGAAGGAATTTTTGAAAGAACTCAGCAGCAGCCATACCCTATGCCAGTAAAGCCCCTTCAGGTGCAAGAAAGTAGAGCTGCGCCAACACCAGCTGCTTTCCAAAACCCCACACCCATTTCTCTTTCCCAATGGTATTCAAGTTCTCAGCTCCCCACATTTCAATACATTATATTCTCCTCTTTTAACTTCTCTCCCAGTTTCTTTCTCCCCTACTGTCTTCCCTCCCATACTTTTTTTTGTGTTCAGTGAAATGGAATTCATCCTCAAATTGCCTGGATAACTTCATACATTTCCTTTTATATCTTACTATTCTGTTATCGTAGTGTTTTTCAAACAGTGGACCACAGCCCCCAGGATGTTCATAAAAGGCAATTGGGAGAGTTATAAGATGCTGAAATTTTTATTACACTCTAAACCAAAAGAAAATATCTCTTCTCCATTCCCAGAACACCTTTATCCTTCAAAAACAACTTTTGCTATCAAAATCTCAAATCACTCATACAAATAAATAATATACACTTTTTACGTGATACTTTTTAGCCAGGTTCCCTCTGGGATCGAGACTGATGCGGCTGTGTGATTTTGAGCATGATGACCAATTTCAACCAACTTAGACTGATGCTACAAGTATTCAAGATACTAAACTTTTGCAAGTTTTGTGAAAATGCTGGTCCTTGGGCAGAGCAGAAAGGATCTCCAATTCCCACCAGTGGAAAGACAGGGATAGTTTATCCTTTAACAAATCTAGGTGGCAACTTGAGGACATCAAATCAACACACAAATAGCTTTCTGTCAGCTGTAACACATGCTGTGTCCTTGTCAACTACACAGATGAAGAGCTTGTGAGGAGTCAGAGAGTTCAGCTACCGAAGGCAAGGGATGACGGGATGCAGGAGAGAACTTGTGATATTGTGGGCAGAGGGTATTTGGGGAAAGAAATGACTTGGAGAGCAGACCTCCCTCATTTCAACTGTTCACAGGATACACCGTTTAGCTTAATTTTTATAGCCAACGCATGAAATACATGAAAACGTTTACTTCAAAGTAATGAAACCAAAAAGGCCACACAGCCCCTTCACTCATTTCACCTACTACTTCCCAATAAAACCTTCAGTTCTTCATCTTTCCAACCTACCCAGCTAAACTTCCAACTCACGCTGGGACACAAGCACTTCCTGAGCCTGTATGGCAATACTCATCACAGCCAGCGTGACAGCAGCAGAGCAGAGGCTCTGTGGCACTCCCAGCCCAAGGATGTGAGACGCACTGAGGATCTCTATTAAGCCCGATGGGAAACTTTCCTCTGGAGTTCAATGGACAGAAAATCATATTGGCTGCATGATTTCTCCTCTGGGAAAAAGAAGCACATGCACCAGGCCACTTGAATTAGGAGATGTCCTCATAGGCTTGATGAGACAGTCTATTTGTTGAAAGCGGACTACACAGCTCTT
>NW_009648036.1:266722-272813 GCF_000708025.1 Charadrius vociferus | reverse complement strand
CTGCTCCCTGCCCCCCCCCGCAGCTCCAGCACCCCATTTCTCCAAGATGCAGAGGCAATCCTCATGTTACCATGGTCTGAGCCCTCAGTATCCCTGATTTTTCAGACCTTTCTCCCCAAAGGTCTGACATCCGCTACTGCTCACAGATCACTAAATAAAATCAGTCACCTCGCCCTGCAGGTGGGGTGGGGGCTGTTAATGTTCTTATTAAACCCAGCATCAATGCTGAAACGCAGTTCAAAAACCTGCTCAATGTTCCTGGACTTGCCTTCATCTCCTTTTGGCCTCTTATGTGCCTCTCGCTTTACAACTGGGGTATGTGGTGGGAACAAAAGCTGGCAGCAGTGTTGGTTAAGGTCCTTTGCTTCTGGTGACTTAGGCAATGCCTCTTAGAAAATGGCACCCAATCTTACGTAATGACTTTAACTGAAGAAGAAACCACTGTAAAGATAATTAACAAATGCAACTTAACGGGTTAGAAATGTATATACCTCATGGCTAATGCAAATTTCTGTAACTTCAGCTTCCAAACATGGCATTCGTCAAGTTAAGGAGCACTGCACCAATTGAAATCTCCCCCTGTAGGTCCTCATACACCATAATCTGTCAATTTTTAATCTTCTTTTGAGTAGCAAGAAAATTCATCCTTTCAGCTCTTCTTCTTTCATTTATTTACATCAGTGCTGAAACCCTTTCTACTTTATACTTGAAAGGGATTCTTGACAGATATTTGACCTGGACAGAGCAGATACGGGAACCACTGTGGGCAACGGCAGTCCCATTTTTTACATACATGTTTAGGGACCACACTGGACTTCTTCAGTGCAACACTGCAATGAGACCTCACATGCAGATCCCCATCTCACATGCTGTGCCCATCCACAGCCTCTAATTTATCTTCTAAATAACTGTTTCCCGTAACACGTAATTTCCATAATTCTTGCATCAGTAGGATGCCTCTTACATTTTGATCCCCAGAAGTCTTACACTGCATTTGGTGTATTAAAATAAAAGCTGTTGAAGCAAACCCAGGTTATTATGACATCCAAATCAGTCTATGGAATCAGCTATCCTTACTATAACTTATTAAACAAATAATTTTTCTGCCACCTGCAAAGTTCAGCAGCCATAAATGTGCATTACTCTTCCAACTAATTGTTAAGGATACTGAGGCTACAAACAAGATCCATGTCTCACTCCACTAGACACCCTGCTCAAACACTGGTGCAAGAGACTGCATTTTTTTCTAGCCTTCTGGAATTTACCTCTATATGAAGATCTGACTAACAGCACTAACAAAGGCTCCAAGACCATCAAGGTCAACCCTTTTAAGAGTCTTATATAAAAGTCACCTGGTCCTGCAGACCGATTTCAAGTGTAAAGGCAAACAACAACACAGCTGCAATGAAAAATTTCACCTTTTCATTCTGAAACAGTTCCCGGTTTTACATGAACTTTTAACTGGGGCATGTAATAACATCTCTTTTATTGCTGCTTTGGCTCCAAAGAACTGGCGATTCAGTAATATGAAATCAGTTTTAAAAACTTGTTTAAAACAGGTCAAGGGAAAACCGGGGGAACCACAGAAAGACTGATGTCTGCACGATGTAAATCGGCAGGAACTATGAAAGACAACAGAGTATGTCAGCATGTCCAAAAACATGGCATATTTGTGTGATGAAAGGAAGGGAGTAAGGTAGGCAAACACACCTATTTTACATCATTTTTCACAAAACTACTAGAGTTCTCCAAAGAAGTGAAAAATAATGCATACAGTGGAAATTTTCATTAACAAAGTCCACTTGGATTTCCAAAATACATTTGATAAATCTGTCATTCATAGGTCTTAAAAAACCTAAACTCCCAGAGGATAAAAATAAATGTCCTTGCAAGGATAAATAATTAGAAACAGATGGTAGGAGAATACTGTCAGTTTTCCAAGCGGAGAGAGGTCAATGGTGGAGTCCTGCAGGGATCTGTGCTGGAACTTGGGAGCTGCTCGCTTATTTATAAATGAGCTGGAAAACAGGGTAAATGGTGAGGTGACAAAGTTTGCTGCTGATATTCAGTCAGGGTAGCTAAGATAAGGGCCAACTATGAAGAAAGACTTTCCAATACAGAGTGACTAGGCAATAAAAAGGCAAATTAAAGTCAATGTAGATAAACAAATATGAAGTTGTTTCTTTGAGGCGGAAAAAACCCTAACTACACAAAATGATGTGCTCCAAGGTGACTATTACCGCTTCAGGAGTGAGATCTTGGGGTTATAATAGGTAGTTCTGTGAAAACATCAGCCCACTGCTCACTAACACTGAGAAAGTGAGTATTAGGAATTACTAGGAAAGGAACAAAGAATGAAAGAGAGACTATTATTATGCCACTGTATAAATGGCTGGTTTGTCTGTCTTGAATATTGCACGTAGTTCTGATCCCATCGCCTCTGAAAGGATACAGCAGACTGGAAATAGCTGAGGGCAGGGCAGTAAGGATGATCACAGGCATGGTGCAACCTAACAACTAAGGGATGACTAAGAAGCCAAAGATTAATCAGCCCTCAGAAACACGTAACTGAGGGGATACAGTGAAGGTGTAATCTGGACCAGCACAGGGAAGGTGTCCAGGAGTCCCTTGTTTCACAGCCTCTTCCAATACATGATCTGGGGGATCAAATGAATTGGCAGGCAAAAGGTTTTAAACCTAAATATAAAAAAACCCTAATGAATCTTCACACAATATGTATTGAGCAGTGGAACTCCTTGCTCTGGGGCACTGTAAACACAAAGTGTTTTATGCCGTTTTGTTCAGCTGTCCTCTTATTGTGGGCATGGGCTTAGGCATCTGCTGAAAAACATATATACTGGTTTCATCCTACTCGTCCATGGGACACCTTTATGCCCTTGTTTTGTTTTCTTTACTTTTCTCTTTCCTGTAACTTGCAATGTCCTAGTAGAGAAAAGAAGTAATGACAAATGTCTAGTAATGAAAAAATCACAATGACAGAAATGAAGTGTTTAATTTATTTAACTTATAAAGGAATATATCTCAAGAAATGTCTTTATTTGTGAGGTTCCTCAAACTTTAGATGCAGGTAGTAAAGAGTAATAATACCTCATTTCTATCAATTTCACTAAGTAAGCAGCTGCTCAAATTAAGTAAGTGTAAGTGCAAGTGTTTGTACATACAATTTTGAAATTGCAGAAGGGGAGGCCAGCGGCTGGAGAACAAGGTTGCCAACACTGGCCAACACTGTCAAATACTCTGACAGCATTATGTACATGGAACAAAAGAAGCAGTATAAGCCATGGCAAAATCATAAGGGAGTATGTTGTCCTCACGTCACAAAGGAAATAGCTTTTCCTAGGCTTTTTCTGCTTGATCATGTTATAGACATGATTAGACAGCAATAAGGATTGAAAATGCATGTGGCCAAGATACTGTTTATCTTTTCCTTATTTAAAAATCACCTCTTCAAAACAAGAGCTATATCATGATGACAATTTATAATGACTCATGCGGGACAGAATGTGATCAAAACCTTTCTTTTAAAGAAATTAGTTCCCAAGCTCTTATTTGCAATCCTAAATCAAGTGGGATCCCATGTTAAAAAAAACTGCTTCTAAGCAGATTTCAACTACATCAGTTTTAAGTAGTACTATATGATCTAACTGAATGCTACACTGCTAAGGTACATAATAGCAAGCAAAATCAAAGCTATACTCACGTACTTTTTTATTTTACCACTTCAGGTTCAATTTTGATCCTGTACTACGCAGAACTATATGCATATGTAGATGATGTTACTATATTGATATCTGTGAGATCAGCATCTTAAGCTTAGTATTGCCTATTACTTATACTCTCAAAACAGTAAAAGAATAACAGAAGCAGGTCATACAGCCCATAGAAAACCTATCAGAACTCATTATAACTCTCTTGTCCTGCACATTTTATTCTAAGTTATCCCTCTGTCCCACCACCATTGCTTCCTTCTTCAAAGGATGCAACCCCAACCAATATGGGTTTTCTGGTAGTTTTCTCCCCCTTTGAGGAAACTTTTTTGAGGTAACACAGAAATGAACAGTCAGGTAAATGCTGAATTAAGGTATAATACTCAGTGAACAACAAAGTCAGGCTCAACACCCAACATTGTTCCAGTTCCTCCAGGGAACTGGAGTTCCTCACATACGCACCAGGAAATATGGCAAATAACCACTTGGCTACACACGTATTCCCCTATTATTTTATTTTTAGAGGCAAGCTGTCTGAAAAGTGATTCTTCTGCTGATGTAAAACTCCTTTTGTTGACTTTTAATGCCAACAGTGCATCTATCAGCTTTGGAGATGACAAAAATTCTGTTATTTTGCCTGAAAACATATCTTCAGTGACACACCTGCACACATGCAGCATGGTATAGACTGGTTGGGCTCCTGTAAATCAGGTGCATGAAGTGGTTTCTAAACATTATTATTCACCTGTGTAGAAATGCAGTAAAGGAATCATATTCATTTTTATTTACCTTGCACTAGCTTCTGTTGGCATAAAACAATGGAACCATATAAATAAAACACTGTTGTTTCTGATGTTGGAAAATGTAAAGGATTTGGAAATTGTGCTGTCCTACTGCATACTGGACATGAACAAAACAGGCTGAGGATGCACCAAACCAGTGAATATGCATGCCACCTTTTACCGGCGGAGCCATGAGGAGAGGAGACAGCTGAAAGCAAAAGTCCTTAATGGAGCAGAGGAGACGTCAGTGGTGCAAAGATGAAACAGTTTGCTCTGCCTGGAGCCAAGTGACATGACTGTGTACAATTAATAACACCGTATCGGAATGCATGTTACTGAACAGACAAAGTAGCCACCAGCATCAAAGAGGATTCCCAATGCAGAGATAATGAACCAAAACCTAGTCTCACTGGAATTGGGAAAAAATCTGCCAACCTCAAGTGACTGCAGATCAATCCCCAAGTGACAAAGAAATAAACCATACGGAAACTTAAGTGATGGAAACAGCATAAAAATATATATAACACACATAAAAACAGCATCGCAGAGAGAAATGGATAAAGCTGTTTCATGCAAACCAGAAATTTCCACTAAGCCTCATGGACTAGGTGGCAAATTGAATAATGCTGAAGCTGCTCAGCAAACAACTCAGAAGAATTATTGCTCAGAAACTGAAATGAATGTAGGTCAATTAAGGGGACTGAAAAGTGATTGTGAGCCCATTTTGGAGACATTTTGCTCTGTTTCTCTAATAACTTAGTCCTGCAAAGCCAAAACTTCACAATTTCAGGGTTTTATCAGCAGGACAAGTAGAAGGTATGCTTTGATTTTAGACTTTTTTTTTCCAAATTATTGAAGAATTTATCTTTTTTGTCTCCATTAAACTGATTTTATTACTGTCTCAACTCTGGAGACCATTCTTTTCTCCTCCTCTGCCTCCCAGCTGCATGCAAATCACCAGTTCCCTACTAACTGAGAAGGAAAGCTGCGTTGGAAATGCAAAAAGGGATGTCCTGGTGTTCTCCCTCTTTCTCACCATGCGCTTTTCCCTAGGGAGACACTGGATGTGACGGGGAAAGTCAAATGAAGTCAGAAGACCTTCTGAATCAAAACCACCAACTGAAATGAAATCTTTTTCTTCACACTCCTAACACACAGAGGAAAATAAACCTTGTGAACAGGGGAACAGACCCCAATCAAAACTCATGCACCTAACATCCAACGACCTCAGCTGCCCTTCCAGTTGGCCAGCAGAAGACCTCGCCATCCCCCTCCCGCTGAACCCAAGTGGGCTCTGCCTTGACCAGGTGGAAACCCGGGCTCAGGACTAACCTTCAACAGGCTGGCAGTTGCCTTCACCCACCGTCACCTGCTCGAGGCGTCCCCACGGTCCCCACTGCCATTTTCTCCTGACCTTTAGCTACAGCCCAAGCGCTGGAGGACAGCCTGGAGCTGCTGCTGCCCGTAGCCCTCCCCGGGGCGGTTTGATGCTCACGGGTCAGTTCACAGGCCGAAACCGGACAATTTCTCCGGGCATCCCCGCTCCTCGGAGGGAGGGGGGCGAGGGGCTGAGGACTGAGC
>NW_009648036.1:242226-265419 GCF_000708025.1 Charadrius vociferus | reverse complement strand
CGGGGCGCCTCTCCCGGCCGGGGCAACGGGGGCCTGGCTGAGCTGCTGCCAGCGCTGCTCACGCTGCGTGGCCTGCGAGACGTGTTCAGGCATTTTAAAGTTTAAAGCGTGTTTCTTTTAAAAACCTGTGTGATCCGCTCCCTCACAAAACACGGGTCTGTCCTGGGCTGGGGGCTGTGACTGCGAGCTGCCCTGTGGTGGGAGGGGCTGCTCCTCGCCGCGGCAGGTGGGATGGCAGCGGTGGAGGAGATCGCTGCCGATAACACAGGGCAGCCGTGGGGCCACAGCAGCAGCTCTCGGCGTGGGTGGGTGAGGTGGCACCGGTGGAGAAGAGCAGCTCTGCTCCAGCCAAGTGCCTTTGGCCTGGCACTCAGTGCGTTGAGCATGTTGGCGTGCAGCAGCGATTAGCATATATTAATGAGCAATTAGCATCTGGTAATAATCAGTCCTATGCCAGTGACACTTGGATTTGCAGTCCCCGACCTATGCGTTGAGCCTGACTTAATAACAGTAATTGATGGCGCATATATACAGCACTGTGAGGGTTGTCCTCTCCCGGGACGCGCTCGCAGCCGGAGCGCAGGGAGGCTCGGGAGAGCGGGCGGCCACAGCAGGCTGCCGCTCAGTGCCGGCAGAGGGCCGCACTCAATTAAATATTAGTGCTTATCAGCACCCGGGAGAAGGGGGACTCGCGTGGAAATTGCTCCTGGAATTCGTTAGGAACTTTTCATCCGCTTTCAGACAAAGTTTGATTTCTGCGCTGCGACTGCTGAAACACAGGCGCAGGGCGACAGGGCGAGCACGCCAGCCCCTTCCCAAGTTTGCTGCAGAGGGAATAGGAAGGGGCAGCACCGGCTAACAGGTTTTCAGGCCCCTGTGCTCATGTCAGGGACAGAGAGCTTTGAGAGCTGTTGCTGAAGGATGGGAGCACAAGGCGAGCCGCCTTGGTGCAGTCACACGGTTACTGCCCTGCACGCAGGAGCGTTCCCCTCTTAGGAGGGCAAGGGGTAGCACAAGTGGCACGGGCTTGCTCAGACATGGGCAGCGTGGGCAGTGTGGACGCCAAATACTCATGCTTGCCTTGATTTCTTAGGGAGGTGGGTCCAAGCGTGCAAGCTAAATCTGAAATTCCTGGAGATTCAGTTCCCATTGAGGGTTGCTTTGTCCAATGCTGCCAGAGGTGCCCGCGTATGCTCAGCTGCCTCATCTTGCTCCTACTGCAGTTGCTGCACATGACCAGGCTGCTCATATGCCACCTTCAGAGACTAACTGAACTTGTTGCAGCCTTGAGCAGCAAGAGGAGTGATGGTCTTTTCCTTCAGTGCTCGGTCCTGCTTTCTCCAGGCTGAGGCTCACTGTGCCCCAGGGCTCAGCATAGAACACCTGTCTTTCCTGTCCTCTGAGGGGCCATCGAGTGTGGAGGTGAAGACAATACAAGCCAGACCTAGAAGGCAGGAAGAGACCTGAAGTGGCCTGAGACAAACAATTTTAGGGATGGGGGTTGGAGTGAGGGTTCGGCAAGAAGTTCTGAGAGCTCAAAAAGAAAGGAGGTAGTGGGGAAGGGGTCTGGGCCAAGTAGAAGGTTTAGGGATAGAGGGCCTGTGAATATGGACAGAAGGAACGTGAAACCTGGAACTCATATGGCAGGAGGAAGAGATCTGGACCTGGGAGGGAGCCAGCAGAGGAGAGATGAGGTGTTCTGCAGAAGAAATGGGCCGAGGGTGCTGGGAAAGCAGAAACACTTGCGATTAGAGGAGCAGCCACGGGAGGACAGTCAGACTCAGGTAGGGAAGGAAATGTGGGAGCCGGTCTGGGCAAGAAAGGGAGAGGCCAGAAGCAGGGGAAGAAACTAGGATTCTCCTGACAAGCAGAGTAAAAGAGCATGGAAAAGGAGACCTGATTGCCGGTGACCAGGCAGTGACTGGTTTGGTTGTCCTAGGATGTCCTGTCCAGCCTCTGGTGCCAAATGGGCACAGATTTCACATGGAATCTCAGTGATACCCACTAGCCCTTTAGTTTATGGTATTGAAACTGGGAAAGTGGTACTAGATGTCTACTTTTTGGGGCACCTGAATCACTCCAGTTGTGTCCTTGCCTACAGCTTTGCATCCTCTAGTCTCATTCTTTGGTATCAGAAATTTCTTCAGAATACCCAAAGACAGGCTCAGGAGGCTTTTTTTTATAGTTCTTACCACAGTTATTTGTGTGTTTCATAGTCTTAGCAAATATCATGTCTTTATGAGATAGAAGGTTGGTATATTCTGGACAGAAGAGTTAAAAGGCAGCTGTGACCTCATTTCTCAAAGCAGAGCTCCCATGGATTTTGGTTGCAGCAGTTCTGCAAATGAAGCCTCAGAAGGAGCCATACTAAGCTCATCTATAAAAAAGTTTTAAGCATCTTGCCTGGCATCACAGAAGAATTCTGTGGCAGAAGCAGGGATAGTCTCCAGCTCTTCAGGACAGCTTTCATCATCTGAATCCTCAGAAGATTATCCTTTCTCTCCAACAACCTGTCGTGCCTCCACTATTTTTCTCCCTGGGAATTAAGCTGGGTCCCAGCCCTGTGGCTGCCATCTAGTCTCATCTAAAAAGTCAGAGTCTTAAGCCAGGATTTTCAGCAAAAGCTTCTTCAACAGGTGAAACAGGATTCTCATCATCCTGATCTTTCTGGACAGCAGATGCTGTCTCACGCACCTGATGAGGCAGGATCCTGTTTACCAATTAGCATGTCAGCATGCAACGCTGAGGAAAGGGGATGTAAATTAAGTGGCATAGACAGCTCTTTTTTTGGCGCATCCTGTTCAGCACTGGGTTGTACAACCATAATATTGTTTTTAAAACATGTGTGGTTAAAAATAGGCAACTTTGAAGAAGAGAATTTACATAATCTTTAAAAGTATACTTTGTGCCTCAAATTGGCCTGGACCATGCTATTGATCATTTTATCTAGCCATAAATGTGCTCATTTTTTGTATATATAAATCATGACACAAAACACAAAATAAAAGCTTATTATTTGGTCAATGTTTCTAATCGCAGCATTTCTCTTTAGAACTAGTCAGTTATCTGCAGCGGTTGAAAACTGTTTACACGTTTTGTTTGGAGTGCCGTGGGGAAGGGCTGTATGTTGTTCCGGGGAAACCCTTGGATACGGTGGGCGAGAACAACAGATGAATGCAGTTGCTGGGCCGTGGGCGATGTCTGGCAAGAAACGCACATCTGGGAATTCATTGATATTCATGTGGTGTGAAACTAAGAGAGAGATAGTGGGGAGGAGGAGTGAATGCGTGTCTGGAGAAGAGTTAGCAAGAGAGAGGACTTACACAGAAAAGAAAGAAGCCTGTGAGGAAGGAATGAGGTGGCAGGAAGTTATGTGTTAATGAGTAAATAGCACTAAAGGTGTCTAACAATAAATGATCGGGTTTGTGGGGCTGGACCCTGCTAGGGTCCAGTTGAGGGAACTGGGAGGAACTGTTGAGCGCATGAGCATGTGCCCACCCAGACACCTGAAAACTTCCATGGGAGGGAGATGCCCCATTCGGGCACACGACTGCATCTCGGCTGCTCCCTCCAAATGTTTTCCTCCATCCAGCCCTCTTAAAACGCAGCTCTGCCTTACAGGCTTTCTTTTTCCCCCCCCTCCCTTCACAGCTGGATCTAGCTGCCAGATTGCTTTTCATATCTGTAGCTGCACGTAAGAATACAAGAACCGCTCCACTTCTCTGGGACTTTCCTTCCAGGTTTCTGTGGTATTACTTGACAGCTATCACGTTCACCCAATGCCTATCAACAACTGGAAATTTCAGTCTGACCCCACTTCAATAGCTACAGGTAACTATTAAAACCTTTTAACACAACTGATACGGATATGTCCAAAGAAGAAACTCATCTAATTTGGACTGGCCTAAATCCTAAGGCTGGAAGAGGAGGAATGCAAGTCATAGTAGTCTTGAGGCTCTTCAGCTTGTGTCCAGCCCTGTGCAAGGATGTGTGGGGCACCCAAAGCAGAAGCTGAAATAGCGGAAGGTCTCTGCTGTGCTCCCCCCTTTCCTGCACTCTGTGTGAGCTGAAGCTGGGACAACACTAAAGGGCAAGCAGGAATTTTCGTGCCATTTCATTGATGACCGAGATAACCTAAGCATGTTTCGGGATTGATTACAGCTTAACTGCGTGCCAGCACTGGTACACCTTAAAACATGTGTCAGTCTCGATCAATTTTTCCCCAGTTCCACGCTGTCTGGAGCTGGCTGCAGTCTCTGGTGTGTTTACCCAGAGTGGCAGAGTGATTCCCTTTCCGCTGGAGATGGAGACCAGTGGTGGAGGGAGCGCTGGGAGCCCAGGCAGCCCCGGTGTGCAGCCCCGTTGCCATGGCAACCCACAGCCTTGCCACTGATGGGCTCTTGCTGTCTATCAAAAAGCATTAACTTTTACATTATGTCTTTTTTATTATAGTTTCTGCACATTTTGGCTTCCTTTCCCCCAGGGGCCTGACTGCACTGGTGATATGTTCCTTCTCAGGGAGTGGGAAATGGCATTTCTTTCTATTTCTGTGGTGTTTACAGCTGTGGCAGAGGCACAGCAAAGGGCTGGCTAGAATTACTGTTATCAGCATCAGTGAAACTGCTGTTGCCATCACTCTTTCAGTCAGAAATCGTCCAATTTAGGCCTACGTTAAAAATTAGAGAGTGGGTAACTTAGAAGATTCGCCCCACTTCTCCTGAACTTAGTCCTGCTCTTGTCAGTGACAGCAGAGGGGGAGTCCTGTAGGGCACCCATAGAGCTGGGCAGAGCTGGGAAGCACAGTGTGGCCCTGCTGGAGCCACATCCCAAGCAGGCTGCAGGACTAGATATCCCAAAGAACTGGGGAATGGGGTGCAATCATCAGCAAAAAGTCACATATTCTAAAGTCTACCCTCAATCAAGGTAGCTGGCTGCAAATGACAGAAGTCCACTTCAGTAGACAGAGATGGGGCTGGTGAGAGAGTGGTGGTCAGGCATTGAGCAGTGGCAAAAGGGAAAGGATGTGAGGAAGGTGCGAAATATCTGGGTTTCATGCAGAAGCAAAGATTGAAAGGAAGAAAAGATCTCACCAGCTTTTAAAAGAAAAACATGGGAAAAGGGCTAAGAAGCAGGGTTCCTAGTGACAGAAGAAGATTGGGCTTCATAACCCAGGATAGGTTCACCTGCAAAAAAGCAGGATGAACAGTGGCTGTTGAAGGGGAAAGCAGATGGGGGTGCAGGTGAACATGGTGAAGTAAGTACAGGGAAAGTGGGAACATAGTTATTGAGATCCATAGTGAAGAAGAAGAGATTTTGGTGCACTCTGACACACAACTCAGCTAAGACCTGCTTCAGCTTCCTTTCCTCAGCCTATATAACTTGGCGGAGTTGCAAAACTACTCTGAAATACATGGGCTAAAATAAAACACTTTATGGGCCACTTGGGAGCTTGGGATCTAAATTTTGCAGTCCCTGCCCACCAAGAAGAGCTTGCTGTCAGGGCCTGCTAAGCTATCTTAGCATGCCAAGGGCATTCTGCATGGCCCAGAGCAGCATCTTGCTATCTAGGGCTTCTCTGAGCAAGTCATCTCGCTCCCAACCACAACCACAACCGCACAGTGCAGCTCTCTGCCTCGCTGGCAGAACCTGCTTGTCAGTGCTGCTAATTAAGCCAGACAGAGCTTTCAGGTGGCTTGCTGTGTTGTGCCGTTCAGACACACCATCAGAGACTCCTCCTGAAATGATGGAAATTTCACCTCTCTTGCTGTGGTAGCTGTTTGCCAGAGGGTCAGTAGATTCCATACAAAAGGCACTGTGAAATACCGTGCTGCAGGCTATATACTGTACCTCTTCAAAGATAGCTGTACAGTTAAGGCTGGTGTCTAGACATGTTTTTCATATAATAAAAGTTTACTTAAGATACGTCTCCTCGACTGGAATTCATATGGAGAAGGGCTTAGATTTCTCTAGACCAACCTAGTTTAAAATAAGTACATAAACCCTTCTGCCAACAAGATGCACTTTAGGTTTTCTTTCCAGACCCCCAAGCATCGCGTAGGTGGCTGCAACTTTACGACCATCAACATTCAGCCATCTGAACAAGAACTATATGATGCTAAACATAACATTAATGAGGCTTTCAAAAACTGTACCTGCCAGTGCTGAAGTCCCTTCTCTGCCCTTAACAAGGTAATATTACTGCAGTCAGGATGTGACTTATGATGTCTTCAGGTAATTTTTTTCACAGTAGAGAATGATGAAAAATATTTTACCTCACACTGGATAAAAAATGATGCTTTAATTAGATTAACAATATAATTCAATTAAATATCTGTTACATTTATTTCCAAATATTTCTTCCTGAGAAGTTAAACAACAGACCAGTGAGGATGTAGCAAGAGAAGGACCTTCTGATTTCCATTAAGTCAGAAGCTGGCCAGTTACTTTACCCTAGTGACAAGCCAATTAGCATGCTGCATAGTGTTTCTGCTTGTTTCTAATTTTAGAACTATACTACAGGAAGGCAAAAGTAGGTGATATTAACTCCTCTGGCCTTGATCTGCTAGAATCACAGTCCCTCTGCAATCTCAAATATTTTCAGGAAAAGCAGGAAAGCACTACTCTTCTAGTGTAGATATTAGGGACTACGCAGACCTTTCTAACATGCAGGGGCTGATCAATACTTGGCTAGAGAAACCTGCAAGGGAAGCTTGGGGGCTGCAGAGAGTGATTTTGATGCTGCACAAGATGATATTCTAGCATAAAGTGAGCATTCAGCTTGGCATTACACAACACAGCACAACTAAGTCTGCTGTGTTTCCAGGAGTTCCAGGAGGATTTATGGTAAAATGTTTAAACATACCTAAGTGACCTGACAGTAAATCAGCATCTTGACCTGGAGCAGACCAGGGAAGAAGATTAAATGGAGAAAGTATGGAATTTCTCTCTTTCAGAGTATCTCTGTGGGATAATGCAGTGCCACTCAGGGTTATCAGCTACTGCAAGCAGTGTGGTCACATTAGCAAGATGCTAATGTGATTAATTAGCCCTGATGACAAGCAGGTTATACTAACCCGGGCACAGCATCATGCTTAGGTACTTAACTGCTTAAGTCTCCAGAGTGCTTGCAGCTCACTTAGGTTAACATAATCTAGTGATTTAATAAGCATATAACCTATTTCGTTGTTCAAGCCATTAATAACAGTATTGACTAACACCAAACACAAGGCAGACCCTTGTGGAACTGCTAAAGATACACACATTCAATATATCAGTGAGCTACGAGTAGCTGCTCTTTTAAAGTGTTCCTTGCCACTTACCTATGCATTCACCTTCCAGGAGCTTCACCTGAACAACCTTTCCTCATCTGGCTATGAAAATATTACATAAGAGGGCATTAAAAGCCTTAAAAGTGAAGATATAGGACACCTATATCTTTGTTTTTATCTACAAGGCAAGTTATCCTGTAATAGAACAGAATAAATTAAATTTGAGAAGATTGTTTCTTGATAAATTCATGTTAGGTGTTACTCATCCCTGTTTTATCTTCCATGTGTTCATAAAAAGCATTATTTCCATACTATTCCAGGAATTAAAGCTGGCAGACCGATCTGTAACTCCTTCAGTTCTATTCTCATGTTCATACTCCTCCCTCATACTTTTCTAAACCCAGACAATATATTTGTCGTTTTATAATCTTTCTAATATTCTAAAACTTATCCCCCATGCATACCGTGATAGTGGCTCAGCCTCTTGCGCATAAGATTTACAGTTCCCTCAGTAATTTCCATGGGCTCCTCTGATCAGCAAACCCATTAAGTGGTCTTTAACCTAGCCCTAGCCCTAGCCCTAGCCCTAGCCCTAGCCCTAGCCCTAGCCCTAGTCCTAGTCCTAGTCCTATTCCACACTTGGACTTTTACCTCTTTATAATGATGCTGACATTAACCATGTGATCAAATTTGGCATCCATGATGAAGCGAAAAAGAACCCCACCAAATTTCAGTACTTGTGTCATCTGTTATAAATTTTCCCTTTCCACTGAGAAATAAAACAACACTTTCTGTAGTCTCGTGGTCTTTCTTCTGATGCTGACGGACTTCTTGACTGTCTCCTTGTTTTTAGCCCCAGGCTGTCATTTGAATAAATGTTTACTTCACGTGTACTGCTGAAATTATCTTTGGCCCAAAAATGTCTCTAAACTAATTTTTCATCTTAATGGTGGTATCGAGGTAAACAGCTGTTGAGTGGAGCCAACACTTTAATAGCTCTTAAGTTTCACAGTTGGAAATTGGCAATATTACACACTCTTTGCATAAAATACGTGTGCTTACAATGATGGGGAAAATAGATGCAGATGGCCACTAAAATGAAGAGGCTAATGAACCCAATGAGCAGTAAACAATAGGCATTTACACAGTATATGTTTTACCCTACATGCTTTTTGCCAGTTAAATGGCAATAGGAGGGAAGGGCGATAGCGTTCTGGTTTTGTTGAAGAATGTGGTGCTGCATTTTGTAGTGTCTTGTCCAAAATATTCTAAGTGACTTGGATAGGCTCATTACAATGTGTACTGAAAACGTTTTGAAAGACAATGAAAATAATCAAAACCAACATTTAATCACATTGGAGCAATATTTAGTCACATACCCAGTGGATCCTTGTTAGATACAATTTTAATTAATAGCTTCATTATCTGAAGGAGGCAATAAACATCATGTTAATGAAATTAACAGTAGAGGCTAACTAGTTATAATCACCACTAACAGTAGAAAAAATTAATGGAAACTTATGTGAATGAAAATGTCAGAAGATAGCATCTGGGGAAAACCACAAGTCCAAGTAAGAGTCTCCATAAAAGAGAAGAAAACTGTGGAGAGCGGCGTGTTGGAAGAGAGGCACTTATTTATAGTGAATAGAGTTGTGAGAATAATTGATTTTTCTGTTTGGTGGCCAAACTGAAAATAAATTAGGGAAAACTAATATCCAGTCAGATACATGACTCGCTTTTCACATATTTTTTACCATTTACTAACACTAAACATAGATCAATTTTAGAATGAAGCAGTATTAGATAACAAAAGCAAGACCCTTTCATTTTAAAAATACTGAAACAGAGCACTTCTGTTTTGTTTTTTTTTCCCCTGGTACTATTACTCAAAATGAATTTCTCAACATGTGAATTGATTTTTGATTCATTATGTGTCTTTCTGAGAAATGAATATAATAGACTCATTTGCAAAACACAGGTTGTAACAATTCACCCAGAACGCCCTGCCTCCACACCAAAAACTTGTGGTTGGTCTTCAGGGTATTGTCCTGGTTTGAGCTAAAACAGAGACAATTTTATTTTCTGTAATTTAACTTTTCAGCTAAGCCTCTTCTAACTAACTGAACTCTCTGAAATTAACGGCATATTTTTCAGACGGTGTCTGGCTAATAGCAGAGATAAGGCCTGATGTTTATAGTGAATACCAAGGGATGGTATGCAGACAGGCCCTTGCTTATACTTATTGCTAAGACACTCAGGCCAGCCAACTTTGTTATTTGGCCCGTTGGAGGGTCAGAAGCAGAAGAGCGTAGAGGGGTCCCACCTGTGGGGAGGAATGGACAGGACAGGTGACGCAAAACTGACCAACAGGGTATTCCATCCCATCTGCCTTATGCTCATTATAAAAGCCGAGGGACCAGAGGGGTCAGCCTCTTCCTTCAATAGCCAGTGTATGAAAAGGGCTCTGTCTGTTCGTCTGCCTTTGATCCCGATCCATAGGTTCCTGAATCCAGATCTGGAATCCAGTTCACGTCTGTCACTGAGTCCAGTCTGGGACTTTCCCAGTGCCTGCCAGTGACGTGGTCGTCATCCTGGGAGCTTGATATGGTTTTGTATATATTGGATGTATTTCATTAGTTTCTTATTAATATTATTATTTTTCTATTGTTTAATTATTAATATTTCATTAAGTAGTTCAGTTTCTTTTCAACTCATAAGTCTCTTTCTCTCTCATCCTTCTCTCCCTGAAGGGAAAGGTTGGGGAGAGCATCTGTCATTCGTTTTAGTGGCCAGCCCAGCCCAAACCATGACAAGTATGTATTTAGGAAAAGATCTCACAGTTTGGGAGCTCTCCTTGTCAAACTACAAATCCCATTTGGTCTTGCAAAAGTCCTGTAGAAGTCACCACAGGCTGGAGCCCCCACCTGACACACCTGACAGTGTTGGCGTGGTACTTGCCAGCCACCAGAGATGGAGAAGATAGGATGAAGTGGTCAAGGGCCATCAGCATCATGCAGCTCTTCCCTGTTGTAGCGGCTCTTCTCTGCTGTAACATGAAGGTTTTTAGCACGGGCCATGCAGGATGTGTCTCTGCAGAAGCCTGTGCTGGGCAGAGGCCAAAGCTGGCCCTTGCTTTCAGCCTGCGGCATCTTTGTCCCTGCCACTGCCACGGAAAATGCCCTGGACAAGGAGATGTAAAGGGCTGGCATGCCTGGGCTGTAGAGACCCGGCAGAGGGAGCCTGCCTTCAGGTTCTGGCTGTTTCAAATGTTGCAGCTTATAAATGAAAACAATTTTGAGTAAAAAATCGTGATTGTTTCCTTAGTAGTGTTCCTTGCTGTGCCTGGCCTGGGGGCCCCAGAGCTAAGGACGGTAACTTGTCAGAAGCTAAATGTGGGTCTTGAAATCTAAATGCTGCACTGGAGTATTAGGTCTGTTTTGCAGATTTACTTGTCCAGAAAAGTGTCTGGGGACAGCCTGTGACAAGACTACAAACAAGATTTAGGATATCATGTAACGGTAACTATTTGTCTAGATTCAGCTCTGAGGTATTCAATTTTCTTGTACCTTTGTCTTATAGATGACAGAACTGTAACGTATCAAATACTATCTTCTTCACACATATATAACTAAAGACCTTGATCAAGTTACTTCTTACTCTTTCAAAAAGCCAAGCTGCCAAACATGCTTCATCACTGTAATATGCACTTCCCAAATTTTGGATTACTTGCCCGTCTATTTTCTGAACCTTTGCCAATTTCTCAATAATCATTTGACTTTTGAGATGGAAGAAACATTCCAGCTGGCCCACAGCATCATTAACTAGGAAATACAGAATGAACAACAGAAAAAGTGAAGCATCTGGTCCGGGACCACTCAGCTGTTTGGTAACACGGTCGATGCTCCTGGACCTGCTCAGGCCAAGGACTCAATTTCAGCAAGGCTAAAATGTTCTTCCTGTCCCAGCCCTGCAAGCAGCAGTGTTACTGTCAGTGCTTTCGTTCAGCTGGTTGATCTGTCGTGACCCATGAATATATTCAGTCCTGTTTATCCTAATGCAATGCCCCAGTCTGCGCAGGCAGAACTGCAATCTGTGTTTACAGATACATTAACCTCCGTCTGACTGTGTTAAAACAAGTCAGGTAAAACCCCATCTCTGACAAAGGCAGCGAGCATCTTGTCATTGGCTGCAGTAGGGGTTTTATGTTTGTTTGGTTTTGTTTGTTTGTTGGGGTTTTTGTTGTTGTTGTTGTTGTCCCAATATGTGTTCAGTTTATAGAGTGGTCCAGAATCACTTTGTGTAAGTTCTCATCATGATTTACCATTCTGCTAGTGTGTGAGTTTTTGCAAACTTTATTAGCCAGTTCCTATTTTATTTCCCAAAAAGAAGAGAACAGTACTAGGCCAGGCACTCCCCACTGCAGAGCTTTTCAGAGACACCTTCTTCCATTAAGCATTCTCTCTAAGAAATACCCCATAAAACATATCAGTTACTTTTTAATCCATTTAGTACTTGCAATATTGATATTGGATAGTGTTAATTTTTAAATCAAAATGTCACACAATAGGAGGTTAAATGCTGTATGGAATTCTCACTCTGACACACTAATCTGACAAAAACCCATCTCCGATTCTTTTGCGAGGAATCACTGTAACATTGACTGGCCCACAATTTGCTGGCCATCCATTTAGCATGATTAAAAAATGCCACATTAGTTTTGAATAGCATTTCTATTTTTTCCAGGATCTATAAAGAAAAATTAACATTAGTGGTTTGCAGAGTTTACTGCTTTAAGTATGTGCTCAGTAATCTCAAGAATGTCGGGAAAGCTTTGCAATGAGTATAACTAAATCCCAACTCTTCTATAAAGCAGACAGACTTGGAATTAAAGACCTCACTACAAATCACTTCCCATTATTTGTAGACAGCTTCTTTAGTACAGAGCTCGCTTGGGTTTTTGTCTCCTTCAGTCTGCTCCCGGGGATGTTGGATGCATGACAAAGAATAAGGAACTGTGAAGTCCCACAGTATAATCTTCTCCTGACCTTACCGCCTTCTCCATCTATGCTTTGGGTTGCACTCTGCATCCACAGTTTGCTCCACCACAAAGGTCAATATTGGTGATGGCATTGATTTTTGTGCTCAAGGGTAACAAAAGTGAAAATTTTCAAATCACAGAACAATTCAGTTCACAAATGCTGATATAACCTTATTGAACTGCCTTGTTTGCACAAAATGAAGTAAGAAAAATAGTAAACATATAATAGAAACATCTAACTATATGAATAGCAAAGATAATTGTAAAGGATTAAACATAAGGATGATTCCATCTCAGCCTTGGAATTTTAGGAGTTTTTCTTTCGAATGTGATTGAAACTGATGTAATCTTTTAACACATTTCAGCATAATTACATTTCTAGAAAAAACAGCTCCTAACTTTTTATTCTTTTCCTGGACATTCTCCAAAATTGTAAACATACTATGTTGTTGTTAAAAGGAGGAGAGGTGACAGTGTCTGGGGTCCCAATGTTCTCTGCAGGAGTTTGAATGCAACTATTTGCTCACTTCTGCCGTAGTTTGAAAAAGGTTGTTCGCTAACCCGTAAGTTACAAATCCTTTGCAAACCACATCAGCTACATAAAATATTGAATAAGGTGTGCCTTCTTTTCTCATGAGACATTTATGAATAAATGATTTTGCTTAAATTGGACGAAGATGTTTATCTAACGCATCCTGGCACCTCTGAGTTGGTTCAAAGGGCAGCAGTGCTGAGCGCTGCCGTGCTCTCAGCCCCATCCCTGCCTTCGGGGCCGATGAGCCACGCTGGCAGCAGTGGTTTGCCCTCCGGACCTGCCAACCAGAGATGGCCATTGCTGCAGGCAGACTGTCAGACTTGCTGCAAAGATGGAGCCACTTTCACAAGCAGCTACGACTGTTATGTTGCCCTAGGTAACTCCTCCTCCCTTCTGTTTGGCCAACCTGACCCAGCTGACAGCTGCACTGCAGCTTCTGGCCCCTCTTCTGTATGCAGTGGTGTGCATTGCAGGGGAGCCAGAGCCTGCTCTTCTGGGTTTGGGTTTGGTTTTTTTTTAGGTTGGTATCCTTATCTGCATGTTTGCTTTTCCTTTTTCTAGGATATTTTTACTCTTTTCCAGGGCTGCACTTTCTGCTCTGTATCCTTTTCCTGCTACCAAACTTCAACTCAACCATCTGGATGCTCGGCAAAATTGTTTCCTGAAGAGTGGGTGTCCTCGCCTCGGGCCACAGTTGGTCTCAACAGCCACCTTGGTGACTTCCCACCTGGAGTCATAGCAGTACATCCTGCGCTGCTTCTGTGCCAGCCACTGTCAGTGGTACCATCCTGGGAAAGAGCAGTTGGCAAGCTGGGGGAGGACAGGGAGGCTGCAGGCTTCTCATAATAAGCAGAACCTGAGCTATCCCTTCGGTAGGCAGGAGAAGGAGCAAGCTGTGCCTCTGAACCTGCCTGACTGTTCAGTAGTTACACATCAGGTTTTCTTTGCCACCTGGAGGGCAGTAAACCTTGAGGGCAGTAAAATATGAAAGATGAAGAGTAATGTCGCTACATTAGATTTGTAGGGCTAGCAGCATTAACTGCATTATGCCAACAAAAGAAACAGTAATTCTTCATAAAGCCATTTTCCTAGGGCTGATTCCCTTCTTGCTCTCACATGTTTCTCCTCCAGCTCTTGAACTGCGGCATGCTGGGGAACCTGTCCTCATGGCTGCCTGCACAGGCTGCACGGACCACACTCCTGAGGTGGTTTCCTCAGGAGCGCTGCGGCAGAACACCCACCCTGCTCTGAGCAGAGCCTTGTGCAGAGCCCCAGCCTTTTCCAGCTTGCAGACCCATAAACATTTCCCAGGCAAGGTACAGAGCTGGGATAGCAAGTTTTGATAGACCAAGGATAGACTCACTTTTCTCTGTCACTTTTTGCAGACACCTCAGAAACACTCCATGGTCTGGTGGTTACCAGAAGACCACAGTCCGGCCTCATCGGGTTGTGATTTATCTAGCAGTTACCTTCCAGGAGAAAGCAGAAATCCCCAGTCTCCACTGGTGGATCCCAGTCTTCACCATACTAAGCATCCTACCCATGCCTTCTCAAACACAGCTGTTTCCACACCAAATGTGGGTCATTTGCCTTACCCAAAAGCCCAAATGTGGGTGGCTTTGGCTTGCAGAGCTCTGGTGGCTCCAGTACTCAGCAGCTCATGTGCTTCAAGCTTCAAGCTTCAAGACCATGACACAGGTACACAGGACAGAAAAAGGACTGGAAAAAGATTTCATGCTGCCCACAGAAGTTGTGTTCCCGAGTACATAAACCTGCTGAGCTGGCTTTCTGCATAGATGAATCCCTGAACCCAAGAAAAATATAGCTGAGCAAAAAGCTTTCTCCCCACCCTTGTTGGTTTTGATGTTGTCCAGAGAAGCTAAGCAGGGAAGTTCACATAGAAACCTGCCTGCAGAGAGCCTTCCTTAAAGTCTTTTTGTCAAATGCTGCTTCCTTGCTCTTTTACACCGACAATGTATGATATTATTTGGCCCTCAAGCAGAGGTTTAAATGCTTCCTACAGGAATGCAGTGGATAGATCCTCTTTTCTCAGGGTGAAGTTTGTCCTTGTTCCCTGAATGATACGGTGTTTAAATATTTCATCTTGCATCAGAAGGTTACTGAACTTCCTCTTGGTACTCCTTACTTGTGTTTTGTGCAGTGTGACTGCTGAAACAAAGTTGTTGCAGGTTTGTTATTTTATTTGTAATACATAACTATAGCAAAGCAAGGTAAAACCTAAAATATTCCCTCCTTTGTAAGAGTCCAAAAGAAGAGAAAATACCTGCTGCAACTGTTCAAAGAGACTCTTAGACAGGTGGCCAAAAAAAAGAAACTGTTCATAGTTCTTACATATCACATGAAAGTGAAACATGATCATGTTTGCTAGTCAAAAGTATATTCAAGACTATAGCAAATATAGACTGAAAGAGCCTTTTTTTTTTTTTTTTGTTATAATTGATGCATTTCTTTCTGATTGGAAAGAAGAACAATCCCAAAATGACTGTAGACATTAGATTAGGTTCTGAGTACCACTCAGGTACAACTCCAGCACATTCACAGCAACTGCCCTGAAATGTTTGATCAAACTCAACTGTAAGTTTTAGAAGATTCATCAATACAAAAGCAGGGAGCAGCTCCCAGGCAGGAGACCAGTTCATTGTCTGCAGCCACCTTAAATGTGCATCACTGGCTGGATTTTCCCTGCTTTTCCAGAGCCCTCAGACGTGGGAAGTTGGTGTAACTATGATTCTTGGTGAGTGGCGACATGTCTAGGTGCCTCCCTTGACTGCCTGCAAGCACTCTTTGCCTGTGAGGGTGCAGGTAAGCCCTGAGATGAGTGCAGGGTAGTTAGCACCTCACCAGGGGTTGGTACCCCCCCGGGAGAGTGGGGAGAAGAGCTGCCATCACTACCACTAGCAGAACTACCTCTGCTTGCACGTTCAATCCTTCCACCTGCTTTTCACAATCTCAACATGATACTGTATCACTGAACAGGTTAATAGTTTTTTAGTATAATAATTACAAGTCTCTTAAATACTACTGAAAGTGCCCACCAGATGCATTTTTACAGGCTGGATCAGTCTCTAAACATTTTGTCTTTCTGCACAGTGAATCTACGCCCAAGAGTTAGTATTTTAATTTTGCATTTTTAATGGAACCAATTGTTTGAGTGGCTTAATCATTATAGCTCTAAACCATCTGAGCATTTGACTCCTTACCAATTCTTGTCATATGCCTTAACACCAGAGACAACAATTAAACGAGTGGCATCTCCCTCCCATAAATGCCATAAAATTTTGTATCTGTCCTGACAAATAAGAAATAGGAGCTCTTTTTTTTTTTTTTTTTTTTTAAATATGCAAAATATCATCCCAAGGTAAAACTGAATAAAAACCTTGAGGGCAGTAAAATATGAAAGATGAAGAGTAATGTCGCTACAGTAGAGTTGTAGGGCTAGCAGCATTAACTGCATTATGCCAACAAAAGAAACAGTAATTCTCCATAAAACCATTTTCCTAGGATCACTTCCAGAGATCAATTTTGCAAAGACCATGGTCTTTGAAAGTCCCACTTAGAGAATTATACATTATAATAATGTAGTGGTTAGATGTTCTTGAGACAGACAAAGCATTAAGTCCATATAACAATTTTTTATGGGAGCTGGACCAACCTTTAACACACATCTAAAAAAAGAATAAAGATTTTACAGTTGCATCATTGCTTTTAAAGAAATATTGTTAATACTAACTACACAATATTACTTAATTTCTATGTGTTGTTTAATTTAGTACCACACAACATTTCATTTTACAAATTGAAGTTATAAATAATGTACATCACATATGAGCAATGGAAAACATCTCTATAGAGGTGATTCTGGGATGCACATGCAGAAGAAAGTCAAGTGAGAGTGTGAAGCAGTGGTGCAATTGGTATGTATAATGCTGTTACCGCCGTTGATGAAGGATATTAGTTAATTAAAAATGGTTTACAGAAAGGTCAGAACAGCAGTGAAAGGAAAAGACATGCTTTAACCTGAAAGACCCTGGATCCTAAACCTGTCTGATTAACAAAGATGAGGGTACAAGATCAACCCACATATATGTTCAGAACAGAAACATGGTAATAGATGTCTTCTAACCACTAGACAAAAGCAGATGATGATACATTGGCTGGAACCTGAATTCAGATAAATTCCAGCTAGATACGGGCTCTTAAAAGCAGTGGCAGAATTTGAGAGTCCCCGCATGCCAGGGACTCTGCAGATAATGAACAGAGGTCTTTCTAGACAAATGTTCTCTCAAATGCAATTTATTTAAGGAGGTCTTCTGGCCTGCACTATGCAGGTCAGGCAATTCCCACCCTGTTTTATAACGCAGAAGAGGCTGGCTTGGGGTTCATATACTCTCACCCAAAGAATGCAGCCACCTTCAAGCACATTTTAATTTTTAATGCACGCTTATATAGAGCTGAGCATTTCAAATGGTATTGTTATATTTATTTGTATTAAATAATCTTCAGCACCATGGTGCCATGCCTCTCATTCGCATGTGCTACTGATTTGCTGGATTCACCTCAACTTCAGAAGCTCAGCAAGTTCAGTTATGAAACAAGCCCTGTGGAAAAGCGAAGGTTAAACTGCTGATTGCAAACCAAGTTCTGGAAAGGAAACAACACACAACAAAAGCAACTTCCAGTGTACTTGTCATTGTGAGATTTCTCTGGGGCACAGAAGCCAAGGAAACAAATCAGCAGAGCTCTGCTCCTTCAGCGTTCTCTTAAAGAATCAGTGTCTCTCTTGCGTTTCTGTCCCCCCTGTGACAGTGACAGTTGTCGTGTTGCCTCTTGAGCACAAATGAAGTATCAAATAATTTCCTGGGGACTTCAGTTCCCCTTCCTCCTTATCTTCTAATTTAGGGGAACTTAACCGTGTCACAGCTTTGATTAGCTCTTCTCTGTGAGAATGCAAACGTCGTCAGGCTCGTCTGGGACCAGGATGTGCTCTCTCTGCAGAGCCTCTATGCAACATTGATTTCTTATCTGTGCTTCACCCTCCCAGGCAGTTGAATGTGCAACGGATATATTTTTCTTCATTTTAAAAGATCTTATAAATCACAGCTGATAAAAAAGTATTAATTGTGTAATACCCTGGATAGGCTGGCCGTATGTGAAGCTTCACTGCCTTACTGCAAAAATAACACCTGACATATTCATTGTAGAGATAGCCAATTTGCCATTCCGAGTGCCTTTTCCTCATCGCTTTGCCCTTCTTAGTCACTGCTCACCATTTTTAGGGGATTTTTTTTTTTAAGTCTCCCATAATAGGTTTTGATTAATGTTTACCCCTATGTTTTCAATACTCTAGGGTATTTCACAACCTATTTGTAAGAAACTGAATATTATGTTAATGTTCGTAGCTGCAGAAGAAACTAAAGCACGTATCTCTTTTCTGAGATACATGGAAATCCAGGTACTTTTCTAAAGCAACTCATTCCAATGACGTAGCACCAACCCCCCCACCCCGAAACTTTATTGCTGTAGACTTTTATTCTGAAGACATGTTATGAATACCTTTGGTGACTTCTTTACCTGAGCAAAGAAGCCTTCAGCTTGTAAGAAAAAGTACTTTTCCTATTCAATAGGTTTGTTAATTAAGTCAGGAGCCTGACGGCCGACATGTTCACCGGAACTGCCTCTGCAGAAGCAGTAGTGAGGACGAGTAGCTACGTTAGACCCTAGATTTGACCTTAAACACCAGTCGTTGCTGAAACTCCAGCTTATTTCTGTTTAATGTAGAGCTGTACACTTTTAAAACAGGAAAAAAAGTGACATTCTGATCCTCAGCAGTTATTTAGTGCTTCACGGGCATTACAGTTGGAATAGCTCTGAGTCAGTTTAAGGGCCCTGATTCATACACTCAACAATTTTACATCAAAACAATCAAAAGAAATATTTAAAAACAAGGGCTTGATCTTGACAGCACTTCAGCTGCTTTACACCTTGAAGATAGTATAAAATTGCCATTAAGTCAGTCTTGGTAGGAGAAATCTTTGGTAACATATAGGCACAAGGTGGGCTTTTGTGTTATCCCCCCTCCTCTGGCACCATTTAGAGCATGGCTAAGGAACACCAACCCCAATGATTTTGTTGAATCCATTGACCTAAGTAATTGTAGCTGTGGGGATCAATGCTGCCCGCTGTCATTTCAGGCAGTTTTTAGGCTACTGTGAGTTGTGCTAGGAGACGATGCTAAAACCTCTGGAGGTAACCTTATCTAACATCTGCTTAAAGTTGTTCTGTCACTGCCCTCATCTGTAACCAAGAAGTGGAGCCAAGTCCTTGGTCTACAGAGCGAATGATGCTACAGTCAGAAGCAGAGCAAATAATGAGGAATAATGCAATCTGCTTCCAGAGGACATGGATCATTAGGTTGATTAGACCAGCAGATGGTAAAGGAAATTCAGTGTAGAATACTGTAAAATAATTAGTCCAAGATCGAGGAAACAGCCCAAGAAATAGGTGCTAAACGGAACAATCTAATAAGACTGGGAGCTTGTATGAAAACAATAATTGGAATTTTCGTGCCAACTAATGCCTCAAAAGGAAAAATAGACCTAATGTTGTATTGATAAAAGACAAGCTACAAAAAGGCGATGCTTTTTCTGTACAAGACACTTGTCCAGCACTATTTCAAATACTGAGCACTACATCAGTCCCTGCACACATCGATAGGTTATTATTACCTTGGAGTTGGTACAGGCTGGGTCAACAAAGATTGCACTAGCTCTGCAAAATAGGCTGTAAAGAAAAGTTAAAGGGGCTGTGTTTGTTTTTATTAAAGAGTCTTCAAAGGGACAGAGTGGAAGTTTTTTCAAGTTAAGAACTAGATCAATAAAGTCAATGTGGATAGTGTTTTTAAACCAGTATGGGGTCAAGACTATTTTTTAGTAGGAATGAAACAGAGAATGCATTATTATAAAAGGGTAATGTACAAAACAATTTATAGGAGAGGCTTGTTGGTATCTGAATTGTAACATCACCATATCCAAACAAAGTAGAATTAGTTGCCTGATCTCATGAATAATAAATAGGTTATGAAAAAGCAACCAGGACTGGCCTTTTTCTCTTCTCAGAATATGCAAAAGACCACCTGATATTTAATGATTTTGTTAACTGATATTGCACCACTTTCACTGATGAATCTGAACTCCGTAGGTTTGGAGCAGACCCCAGGGATCAGTTACCAGGAGCCTGTCCCTGATTTGCCCAGACTGACTGATCCCTGATTTGCCCAGACTGACTAACCTTGTAACGCTGAACCTGACGCAGCTCAACTTCTTTGGCTCTTGGCTCAGCTTTACAAAGTGCTCTGAGATAACTAAATAAAAAGCACTAAAAGAATGTAATTGTTAATTATTTTTCATGCTGGGTCTCTTACTAGTGAAAGAGAGAGCTACCTAATTTCTCTGTTAAATCCTTGAACGCTCCCACATACTTGTTATAGGTGCTTGTTTCTGCCTATAATAAAGGAAACCATTCATATGTTATATTCCCACTACTGTCACCATCTTTACTGAATATCATCTCAAAGTGGCTAAATCACACAAAAATTTCATAGCTGATGACATTTTCCCAACCCACAGAGTACACCTGTGACCTACTTTTTAATAAGGAAACACAGCAAAGGTTTTATTTTTTACAGTGTTTTCTTCTTTTACAGTTTTTTACCACCGGTGGAAATAAGACTGACACGTAACGTGCTTACACCACATCAGTGCTCCAAGCGTGCACGCCAGCACCTCCCCAGGTACTGCCGCAGCACACGTGCCTTTTGTGTCAGCCTTTTAAAATTCGTTTTCTGGAGCTTCAGATCTCCTGCCTCCTCTGTACCTCTGGAGACTGGATGCATTAATGAGCTATGGCCTATCTATCATTTCACTGCCAAGTTCCCAGTCCGAATCCTAGCCAGGGCTGAATATGGCATGTGCAAGTATAGTTGGGAGTACGAGGGCTGTATGAGATCAACAGCCGCTGAAGCTTTGGGACCAACGCTAACAGAACTAGAAGCAGTGCTTGGTAGGATCTGGGAACACTGTCAGTAAGAGAACCAGATGCCTAGAACAAATAAATACATGGGGTGTACCTTACACTCCTCTGATGCTCACTAGGTGTATAAAAACGTCTTGTATGCTGGAAGGACAGAATAATGCTGCATCAATGGAAATCTAGGAGGAGGATGTGCTTAATAAAGCAGGCCCTTTGCAGCTTCACGGCAATGACCCGAAACACCGTGGGGCATGAATTCATGCCTGGCAGACACAGAGAAGAGGACTGCAACCAAAGACAGCATGAGCAAGGGATGGTGAAAAGGGGAAGTTTCTTGCAAATTACTCTTCACTGATCATGATCTTGCCCTCATTTTGCACATCTGGAATCCCATTAAGGTGGCTGAAAGCTTTGCAGTGCCACTCAGGCAAGATACTTTTCAAAATATTCTTAGTTGAGACAAGAGCCAGGCAACGTTGTACATGGCACAGCTGGGTTTCTGATCCCATGGGCTGATCTGCTCTGGCTTTGCCTTGATTAAAAATATCATGATGTAATTTATTCAAGAGGAGACAGATTGACAGGCATGGGATTTAATTAAACTAACTTTAAGCCAGTCTTGAATTCCTAGTTTACACCTACATGGCACAAAGGCACCAATTCAGGAAGGAAAAGACTCTGCCCCACCAACGGTGGACATATTCCCTCCCTTCTCCTCTTCTTTGTGCTTATTTCTCATAATATTTGTTCTTGGAAGCCAGGTTATTCAATAGGGAGCATGGAGCCAAAGTGAGGGCTATGCGTATGTATAATGCATGTGCATAAGTGAATCTTCGAGGTTGTTTCTTCTGTGGTCTGTCTCAATTTGCAGGTTAATGTAAAGTAGGCTTTCCCACTTTGTTCTTTAAGTAGTTTTTGCCATCCTCAATTCCTTTTGGAATTAACTTTGAAGTTAGCGAAAATAATTTAATAAAAGTGGTATTACCAAAACTTAAATGGAGAGTTTGAGATCTGTTCAGAGAAAAATCCTTTCCATTTCCACAGCATTTTTAATATTATCTGCACGCCCTCACTTGTGTTATTTGCAGCAGGCTTATCGCTGAAGACTGGGGAGGTTTAGGTAAAGAAACAACCCGCATAAAGAAATAAATCATTTTACACACACTTAAAAAAAAAAAAAGGTGAAATCTTGTGGTAGCAGAGTTTGACTTTCTTTCTGTTCACTTTTTGCTTCTGTTGTGGGTTCCAGGACTGTTAGATTTCATCCTTTAAGACTTTTATGTGATTTTGTTTTGCATAAGCATATTTCATTTTATATTATGTGGACCAAATTCAGGCTTGGTGAGCCATGTGCTGTTCCTTTTGAAGTCACTGGGCTATTAACTCTCACAGAAGTGAGTAGTAAAACTAGATTTTTGTCTTTATCTCCTCTGAGTGGGATCTCTGCATTGAAGAAAATAAATAATGAAGTCCAGGCACAAATAAAAATGAAATCATGTAAGCAGTTAAAATTCTTTAATTTATTCCCTGGACATTAAAATAGTCTAAACTCTGATTTCCGTGGTTCAGGTTTTCACAGTGTTTTAGCATCACTCCCATTACTGAAGCTTTGTGCACTTGCAGGAGAATTTGCATCTTAAAGATTCTCAACAGAGATGCAGGTACCAATTTTTCCAGCTACTTGCGAGAACTGTCTTATGATTCCCAGAAGTCAATTATTTGTTTGCCTTTATACAGAGGATTTGATAGGAAAAATATCCTCTAGTAATAAACCATCTCCTGTATTTCATGTGGATTTAGGACAATAATAATTAGAAGAAAAATCCATTTAGTAATGTTACAGGCAGTAATCTTCAGAGTTGTCCCTTCTGAAGAATTCCCATCACTGCCGCGGTTGCGCTCCAGGTTAGGAAGGCTCCTTAAAAACACTTGTAGTTCTCAGAAGTGAGCAGCCACCCAGCACAGCCACAGCATCCTCTTCTGCAGCCTCCAGTGGCCACCCAAGCGGCTCCCAGCAGGGCGCAGATGAAGGTGAGCCCACAGACCCTTACTGGGATGTTCCTCTAGAAGCCCAAGGACATCTCCTTACATGTCCTCTCCTCCGTACCTCAGTCTGAGGTACTCAGTGCCCCACAAAAAAAGGGAATGAGATGGGGGGAGGAAGAGAGGACTTCACCTCCTGAGCACTGAGATCCTCAAATGAACACGGATGATCCCACACCTTTTAGGTATGGTGGGATCATAGAATCATAGAATGGTTTAGGTTGGAAAGGACCTTGAAAATCATCGAGTTCCAACCCCCC
>NW_009648036.1:203868-241824 GCF_000708025.1 Charadrius vociferus | reverse complement strand
TAGGAGAGGTGCTCCAGCCCTCGGATCATCCTCATGGCTCTCCTCTGGACATGCTCCAGCAGGTCCATATCTTTCTTATGTTGGGGACTCCACGTGGGGTCTCATGAGAGTGGAGTAGAGGGGCAGAATCACCTCCTTTGACCTGCTGGCTGTGCTTCTTTTGATGCAGCCCAGGATGCGGTTGGCAACGGATGATCCCCTCGTACCTTTTCTGTGTAGAACAAAGTCTCCAGTGCCTATGGATCGATCTCCCCTTCATAATTTCCAAAACTCTGCAGACCTCCTGAAGTGTTTCACTGGAGAAAGCTGAAGGACATATAGAACTAAAAGAAGTGGTATTTCTAATATTTAGCATAATTAAATAATACAAGGAATCATTCCCATTCATATGGAATACAACCTAACCCTTTTAATTCACCTGTAGTTATTGAAATTTCTCTTTGTCCCAGAGCTCATAATTTTTCTGCCTCAAAGCCCAGTTTGGCTTTGGTGTGCTACAGCCTCTGTAAAGCCAGACTGGGAAGGGTATAAAAGATGAAGCAGTCTTCCAATCAGCCATGCATCATAATTACTTTTAGTACTGCCATCTTCTGTAATTAATACAAACTGCAAATGAAGTTGCACACAATTCCTGCTGCATGAAAGGAGAGCAACACCGATGTAATGCCTCCTAGAAGGATTACATTATGAGGAACTGATGTGGAAAGATGTCATAAATAATTTATTTTTCAAGAAATAAAATGCTGCAGGATTCGGAGTAAAAATTTGTGTAGCTTTTGCTATTAACTATCTTCATACTCTCCTGCACTCTTATACAACTGCTGTTTGAAATGTTTTTTCACATGTTTTGAAATCATCACTGTAAATGCAGAGTTTCTTTGGCTCGAGACACACGGAGCAGAGGTTAGAGGTGCTGCGTGATGAAGAAGCGTGTGCCATTGCTGTTGTTTTGGTTCCTGGGGAAAAGGAAAGAGCAGTACCCTTAGGCACTTTTTCTCTAACAATACCGAGCTGTCTGTTGTGATTCACTGAGGAATAATTGCTTTGGGATGTTTCAAAACTAGTTTTTAAGTGAAGGATGCAAAATTGCTTCTTACTGGAGATGCAATGAATCTAGCTGACACTTTAATATGTTTATTAAAAGGCACGTGAGGCAGGTGAAGCAGTAATAAATAACCATGCAGAGAAAGATCATGTGTATCTGTGGGACGCTATCCAGTTAAAAGCATCTTTGAAAAATAAGTGAAGATTCATTGGTTTCTCCAAAGTTTTATTTCTGATTTATTACTGAGACATTTTTGAAAATTACTATCTTTGATAAAGTGACACAAGCTGAAGGGAAATATATACAAACCAATTTTATTTCTTACTTTAATCTCTGTATGTCTGGAAAAGTGCTTGAAGAAACATTTTGATCTCTCTGCCTTTCAGCAAAGTGTAATCTGTTTTAGGTTTGCAGAGTTTTGACCTAGTACTGGTGCCTTCTCCACACCCCTTTCCTCAAACAAATGAATTACTTTCCCCTGTGGCTAGAAAACAGTAAAAAGAGCAGCGGTTCAATTTATTTTTATAAGGCATCGTGCATACGAAACCTTAGGAAGCACAATAATTGCAGCAAGGGAAAATGCTGTAAAATGTAGCAGTATAAAATCAGAGCAGATATGGGGCCATAAACTGGGGAACGCTTTGGTAGGAGTAAGGCATGGCGTGGGGCACAGCCTGCAAGGCTGGAAGCAAAATAGACTGGAGCACTTTGGAGCTGTAATTTTGAAAGAGATGATGTGTCAATAAGGGAGGTGTATAATAGCCCGCAAAACGATCATGTGTGTAGCTGGTGTGACAGCAGCAATGAACCCTGTTATGGGAAAGAAGGTCCAAGGTTATGGGCCAGGCTGGTCTGAGGTCTACGGAGAGACACAACAGAGTGTGTGTAAGCAATATGCACAGATACCAGCCATTAGCCCCATTAAGGGACTTTTGGATGATTAGGATGTTTTTGAGGCTGACAGAAAGCCAAGAGAGATCTTTCAAGAGAGGAATACAGACCTGAAACTATACCAATAGGGCTTGAAATAGCCCAGGCAGAAAGTGACCGCACATGCAGATGTGCAACCAGGAACCAGCAGAAGTGGTTTATTAGGAGGCAGATTAATGGGGAATTGTGCAAAATGCAGAAACTAGGAGGGTAAAGGTGAGTTTCTGGATGAAGATGACTCCAGAACAGTAGACTTTTCTTAAGATGTGGGAAAAGATGATTTAGAAAGGTGATGAATGAGAGAAGAGTGTGACTGTGGGGTTTTCTCTTGCCAAATGTAATGTTCCTTTCTGGGTGCTGAACTCAAGGAAATGAACCCGTCCCAGCTCGCAGTGAGGTTATTGCGGGAGAAGGAACAGACTTTGAAGATTTCAAATTGGCTACTGTCAGAAAGTGGTAATGAGAAGTGGAGGTGATAATAGATAATATGATAAGTAATTTGTCCAGGTAGAAGGAGATGAGAAAAAGACCTTAAGACAGACTAAATTTTCCCATCTACCGCAGTCACTTCGTACCATGCTAATGCAAATGAAATGTAGAATCAAACCTCCTCTGGATGAAGCAGTCACTTTCAGAGAAGACCAAAATTTCCTGAGGGACAAAAGCAGATTTGAGTGTGGCACTAGAGTCATCAGTATGGACTTCGGAGTAATAGGAAAACAACCATATTACTGTAAAAATGATGAAAATTTCCCCAGCCTGAGAAAAGTCTCACAGTGAAGTTCTTGTACCTGGAACAGGATGCATCAGGATGCAGTGCTAACATCAGGAAGATGGAAGGATGTAAGACTTCCCCTGCTGTCCTGCAGGTGCAGGACAATTTACGTAGGATGCAGTGGTAACTTGAACCCACTAGTATGGTGGCTTGCTTGGAGATTGTGTTTTCACAGATCCCCTTCGTGCTCTTCTGTGTTTGGCACGTGAGCTGGTACCTCATCCTTGTAACAGCAGAGACAGGGTACACAGACAAACTGCAGCGTGATCCACTAAGTGTCAACATGGTTCTGCAGATAAAGCCCATGTTCCAGCTGCAATCCCTCTATCAGCCAATAGCACCTGCTCCCGCAGCAGAAGACCTCCCAGTGCCAAAAATCTTTGGAAGAATTCATTGAGCTTAACCACCCACTTAAGCTTTTCCATCCACTGTTAGCTGAAACATTTTGCTCATCTTTGGCAATTCCATTTCATCTTTTGCTTTGGAGAAGACTGCAAGTAGCCAAACCAAAACCCCATTCCAACACCAAAACAAGTGACTATAAGCTCTATTTGAGGTGCAGATGGCAGCCTTATGTACTGCTCACTGCGGCTATAACTGCACCAAGGAGCTCCCTCTGAGCTGCCCATACTTTGTGAAGTTGGTGCCCACTGCAAAATGGGGAGATCTGATGTTGCGTTCTGCTTCTGTGGACCCTGCTTTTAATTCTGCATGCACATGCCACTTCGCACGTTTGCTCAAGAGGCAGGTGCCATAGCAATTGCAAATTCGGATTTTCTTCTGAATTAAGGAGACATATGTGCTCTGCCTTATGTGAGCGAAAGCTGGCGGGAATTCAAAGATACAGTCATTCCTCCCGGGGGATTCCCTGTAAACACTTGTCTCGGTGAGCCGGGCTGCTACAGCCGTTATCCTGGGAAGCGGCACTCCGGATGGATTACCTCTGTGGACGTCAGCAGTACAATAGGATTAGGTAAGCTGTCTGCACACCTGCTCGTTTCACTAACCGGCTCCTGGCATTAAATGACCCAGACGTGTCCTAAAATGTTTTTCCTCACCATTAGCCTCCAGTGCCGACTGGCGTTTCCAGGTGGAGAGGGCAGCATGACCTGCAGCGCGCAGTGCGGAGGGCAGCAGGAGCACAGAGCAGAGGGGACGTGGGCACAGGCGGCTGGGGCAATGTGTTCTGGCACAACGCCCGGCATTCAAAAGCAACATGCGTAGACTCCAGGTCAAGAATGGCATCCAAAATATTTAACACTCCTTTTCTCAAGGAGGATGAATAACCGTCCTGTAAACAATTAACTGAAGGAAGACATTTTTCCCGAAGACAAACAGGCCAATACTTCCCCTTTGCTCCTCTTCTGTAGCTTTTCCCCTTTTTTCCACAGTGTTTCTAAAAATGTTTAGGTTACAGAAAATCTACAGCTCTCCTTTAATAGGAACTACATCTCTAACACAGGTGGCTAGTCTGGTTTCTGGATTGCTTTTTTTCCTCACAAACACTTCTGCTTCCCCCACTTCCCTTTTTGGTGTCAGACTTTCTGCAGGCATTATTGCTGTCTCTCTTTCTTGGGGGCATATCTTTCTTCCTCCAGAAGGAAGATGTAGCAGGTTCTCTAGTTTATCTTTTGTTCCACCAAACACTCTCTTTATCCACTTTTACTACTCTCTTTTTCTCTCCCTGATCTCCATTTCTCTGTTAATTCTTCCTTCAACGCCTGACTTCAACCCTCTTCCAAACTAGCAAACAGCCTCTCTAATTCCTTACTGTCTTATTTCTTCTCTTTCGTTCTCTTTCCTCCTTTCCCATCTCCCTTCATTATCCATTAAGAGTAGTTCTGGAAACATGGGGAAGACCATTATGTCCTTTCTAAAGCACAAAATAGTGCCCATATATTCACGTTGAGGACAGCCACTGGAGTGTGTGAGATAATCATGGCGCTGGGAGCAAAGAGATACTAAAAAAGTCAGTAACAACATTGATAATTCTGTAATATTAGTAATAAAATTGGATGTTAAAAGTTGGAAGACAATGTGGAGATTTACTCTGAGTGTACATGGATTAATCCACTTACATCCAGACAGAGTGTATCTGGCAGTTGTAGAATGACATGGGCATTAACTGTGTTCAGGGGGAATTTTTGGATCAAACAGGCAGACAGTGGATGTGTTGGCACCTTCTCAGAACTACCTCCCTGACCAGTAAGAAGCCTGTACAGGTCCAGGAGAGGACTTTCTCCAGCGTGACGTTAGCAGAGTGATCAAGCCAGAACAGTGAGAGGTCACAAATGGAAGACTTTTGCACGTGGACAAAATTAGGCAGAAAGTTAGTGGAAAAGGGCAAAGGTGGATCTGCAAGGAAGCTCGAGTGATGCTTGAGCTGGCCTGGCAGTTTAGGAATTGTGGGGAGGAGATGGAAGGTGAGTCCACAGCCTATCACAGGTCCTACTAAAATCGTCACGTATGTTTATGATATTTGTTCTGTACCATAAATATGAAGCCAATCAGACTGGGCTGCCACTGACACTATGGTAAATGCATACAGTTTTGAAACCAAATATAAAATTAGAAAGAATTTTACACTGAAAGGAATTCTAATTGCCATATGAGACAGCAAATTGTGACTGCAATAGGGTTGCTTGATGGCTTCATGCTTGTGAGTTAGCAAAACAGCCTGGGTAATGCAGCTGATGTCCTGGGCAAGACTGAGAGTCTTCTTGCATCAGACACCTGAAGTCTGGACTCAGCAAACTTGGAAGCAACTTCAAACGCTCTGAAACCAAGTACCTGCTAGAGCTTCCCTGTGGGACATCATCACACTGCAGATAAGAAGGCAGATGGCACCGTTTGTGATGCTGTACTGGAAATACAAACAGTGCTAAAAGAGGACTTGCTTTTCTCCAGTTTCATAAGCTGGGCCCAAATGAGCATGACCGCCACTGCTGGGTCTCCTGCCAAGGCAGCTCTTGGTGGCCAAGGCTATGTCTCAGAGCCTGGGCTCGCAGTAACGCTGCTTGCTCAGGCAGATCTGAAGTCACCAGCCCCACTCGGGAAACAGGGAGGGCACAGCCGCCCCATGCCCACGAGAGCTGTGCTGGTTTCGGCTGCGTGCAAGCACTTGCAGCACAGCAGCCTGCACCCACCTCGCTGGCCCCGGTCAAGAACCATCTAAAAATGCCTAGATCTTACCTGTGGGAAGTAACACCATTAGAACCATCTCTCTCACTCTCTCCCTAGTTAATGGTGTGAAAAATTACTTCAGTATAAGCAAAACCGAACAACTGCCCAAGTACTACACTTCAAGATCAGACATGGATGTGGGTTATCATGAGACAGTGCTCTCAGGTTTATATGAATATGCCCCATAGTGGATGTCAAAACATTTTACAAACCAAACTTGAGTAGTGCATCCAGAGCCACAGTGCCCCAAAACACCCTCATCTTCCGATTCAGACTCTCGCAATTCTTTCCAGCCTCCTGGCTGCACTAGGCAGAGCATCACCAGCAGGTCGAGGAGGGGAACCTTCTCCTCTGCTCAGCTCTGGTGAGACACAACTGGAGTGCTGGGTCCAGTTCTGGGCTCCCCAGGACAAAAGTGACATCAACATACTGGGACAAGTCCAGCAACGGGATATGAAGATGATGAAAGAATTCAGATGTTCACTCATGATCTGAAGTCACTAGTCAAAAACTCCAAAATCAAGAAATAGGCCTTGAAAGCCATGAGATTTATAAAAGAAGATTGTTTGTTTGATATTTTAATTATTCTTTGGCCATACATACTCGATGGGAAGCAACCAGCTTTTCCCACTCTCCTGAAATTATTCAAAGGTACACTGACCTTTTGCTGCTGCAGAAATTCCCGTTACACACACTTGCTACATCTCCCACTTCAGCATCAAACTCCTGTTTTCACCAGAAATCTGCCATTTTACCAGCAGCCTGCCAGTTTTCAGGCACCTGGCTTTCCAGGCAACCCACCACCTGGAAATCATAGAATCATAGAATGGTTTAGGTTGGAAAGGACCTTGAAGATCATCCAGTTCCAACCCCCCTGCCATAGGCAGGGACACCTCCCACTAAACCAGGTTGCCCAAGGCCATGTCCAGCCTGGCCTTGAACACCCTGAATCTGGGATGAATCAACTCTGTGTACAGAAGCCATCCTCAAGCTATCTTCCTGCTGTGAGCACCAAACAGTTTCCTTAATTGCCAGCTCCTCTCACATAAAAAGTGGACATTTCAGGCAAGAAGGGGAGTTCTCCCCAGATCCACAGCCTAATTATTAATTAGGTAATTATTGTTTTACAGTTAAACTGGCTCCAGCTCCCACTGAAATCCACGGCATGCAAAAGGGATTGCAAGAATTGTTTTGTTGTTCTTAGAATGTAATAAGTCCTTGACTGTTCTTATGGAAGTCATGCTCTATCTGCACCACTCAACAAGCTCTGTGCAGCAATTTAATATGTGCATAACATATTTCTATATGTGCATAATGTTTTTATTTCTTTCTGTATATGTAAAGAATCAAAACCCAAAGTATCACTTAAGCCATCTCTATATTAGCCCCTACCAACCAATTCCATTTTTCTCATAATTCACCTTTTATTTTGTGCAACAGCCTGTGCCATCTAGTTGCCTCTGTTTTTCATGGGCTATTGATGCCACGGGTGCTGTCACTGCTGTGATGGATGTGAGCTATCTGTAGGCAAAGTGCGAGCATTGATTTGTGTGCAGATGAATGAGCTGTGCGTGGGGCGGTTGTTGTTGGTGTGTCTGTACACAGACCTTCCCGTGACAGGTTTCTGTGTGCATGGCATATACAGTAGTGTAGATCCCACCCAGAGAAAGCTGCTAGGCAGAGCTGGTTGTGGCTTTCCACCCCATGGTTAGTGGGGCAGGACTTCTTCCTCTTTTCCCCTCTTTGTCTCTTCATATGTCCCACATTTGGGCTGAAACCAGCTAACCAATCTGCTACATTACATCAAGGTCCCACAACCCCAACGTACAAAATTCTAAATACAGTGTCAAGTCTACATGCATACACAAAAAACAAGCTCTCCAGCCTTTTCTGGACACAACCTACTCAGACATGCCATCTCTCCTAGCTTTTATGTAGGTTTTGCTCATCAAGGTCTTCCACACCAGCTTCAGGCTGACCTAGCCCTAATTAATCTCTGGCAGCCAAAGATGCAACTGTGCCCTGCAAGGACAACCTCTCCACAGTGAGGCTGTTGTGGAGGTGCATTTGCATTCCTGGTGTTTGTTAAGGTCCATCAGATCTAGTGCACTCCAATATCACATAGGAAGTCCTTTTAGCAGCAATCCCTCTTGCTTTGCAGAGCACTGCAGAGCAACATTCTTCTGTTGAAAGCCTTAGTGGGTTCTGCAACAGGGGCAATTACTTAATCGTTCACCTGTGATGGGCTTAGGAGGGGCTGATCCGGTGGGCTGAGCTGTCTCATCAGGGGCTCCTCTGATCACTGTTTGGCCTTGGTGTGTATTTGGGTTATCAGTTATCCCCACAGTGTTACCTGGGGCTCATCACCTAACAAAAGTCCAAGCTTCCTGACTATCCTTAATACACTAAACTGTTAGTTCCCATCCTAGCCCAGGGCTGAAGAAAGCCAGCTTGCTTCACTGGCAGAAAAAGTCTGATGTGAGGAAGGAAGCGGCCTAAGCTCAGATCTTGACCCTCTTGGTAGCACGCATGTTACCAACACTTGAATGCCTGAAGCTGTTTTCCCCTCTGTGCTTTGAAGATCTCTTAGCAGGTCTTACAGTCTTGCATCTCTCTCTATTCCCTAATGCCAAGCTGCTCTGCCGTAAGAAAACCTCTCATTTCTGAGAAACCTTTCAGTGCAGTAATCAATGTTGCATGTCCAAGAGATCCCTCAAGCTGTAGGACCGGAGTTTGGGTCAGTATCAAGAAGTGTGCAAAACTGTATAATTATGGAGTTAGCTAAGAAGAGAGGTCACCATACCCAGGCAGAACAGCCAGGCAATGCATCAACACAGCAAGAAAGGTCTATGCTGGCCAGCCCAGAACACAGCACCGGTTAGTCTTGAGTTCCTGCCGGTAGGTACAACGTCACAAGACCAACTTAACGTACTTAACCCCATCAGAGGCCTCCAAGAGCATCAGAAAACCCTGCCTATCCATACACGCTGTTGATATAAGTAAGCATAGTGGGTTGGAAATTGACACTGTCAGCTGCTCCTGGAGAGACTCTCTCAAAAGATCTTTCACCACTAAAATTGCCTTCAGAAAGACCCCAGAAAACATTTCGTGGAAACCTGAAGGAGTGTATTTGACTTTTACTCATCCAGGAAATCACATTTATTTCCTGGAATGCTGTTGTATGTAATGGCCAGAATTTGCTGTTGTCACTGACTTTTCCTTGTTCTTTGATTTAGTGATAGCGAGCTGGATTCATGTACATGTCCAGGCTGCAGGCATCTACATCTCAGCAAATGAGCCTGGAATCCCTTTACAGTCAATAGAAACCTAGTCAATAAAATTGATATCATGATTCATCTCATCCTAAAGTAGAAGCTTACTTCTTGTAAGATTAATTACCCCCCTACATTAATTACCACTGACTATGCTGACTGGACTGCCATTGGCTCTAGTGGGACCGCAGACAGTTGGCCCTATGTGAACACATATAATCCCACTGAGATTTCCATACTTTCATCACAGGTTTTACTGGCTGCACTGTCAAAGTTGGCAGGAGATAACCTCTCTTTCACCTGCTTGCAATGCACAGTCTTTTGTCTTTCTTTGATTTTCAGACCATCTTTCCTTCACAGCAGTTTGGCCTTCTGCCTGCAGGACTGGGCAGTCCTGGATGTGGTGAAGGTAGACCCCAGTGTCTTGACCGTTGTGGTAGGACAAGACAAGGTCTCCTGCAGTTTGTGAACCACATCCTCTTTCTGCTGTTCTCAGCTCCAGCTGAGCTTCATGCTTCCTTTTCATGCTTCACCCTCCAGCCTGACCTGACTCCTGCCTCAGGCCTACTGCAGCTCCTGAAGATATTTCTGACCCAACTGCATCTCTCAGTGCCCACAGGTGTCAATGCCCATATGCACATCTGGTTTCCTTAATGTAAATTCTGTATCCTTGCATATATTTTGCCCGGTTGATTTAAGTGTGGGGTTCCACACTCCAGCTTCAGTGGGACCACAGCTGCAGCTGAGAAACGCACATGCAGTGCAGCAGCCATTCCTCCTCGTGTACCTCGTGTGCCTCTCTCCTGAGGCTGAGGGCTCCATGAGGGAGATTTCAGCCCATACCGCTGGTTCCCAGTCAGTGATCTGCGGGCAGCAAGGCCATCCAAAGTAATCTGTAGCTCCCCTGGAGTCATGTCTCCTTTGCGGTGTTTACAACCAAGAATTCTGTAAGGATTCGGGCTGTCTGGATTTTTGAGAGTTAACACAGCAGCCTATGTTACACTGTTTGGGTACTATTACTTTACATTTATGCTGTTGGCAAATATAGACCCATATATTCGGCTATAATGTAGAACAGTAAGGAATCAGGCAGAGAGCTCTTTTTTCTCCCCTGGCCCTTTCATACCCATTTCTACTGACCCATCTTCTTCCGATTTCCAGCAGTCATTCTTTGTCTTCTGACCATATTCGATCACTCTTTTTTCATTGCAGTTTCCCGTTTGATTTCCTTTTACAGAAACATGTGTACCCTGACATCGTAGATAACTACTGCAATCCCAGCTGTCTGAGCACTGATTTTTCTGTCTCTGAACTTGTGAACCATATTAAAAATTCAGGATTTATTGCAGTTGTTTCAAAAATTCCTGACAGACAGATGAGCATGATTTCAGAGGAAATAGCTCCTCTGTAGTCAGCCTGTCCTGTATTCCCCGTGGCACTCCCTGGGCTTGAGAATATTAAAAGTGAAAGAAAATGGCCCACAGTTAAAGGCGATTAATGAGACTGCATGTCTTTTTAGCATGTGTGGAAACCACATGCAATTGAATACCAGTACCTTCTCATCAGTGCTAAGCAAATCTGTTTTGAGATTATTCCTCTTGGAGGAACTATGTGAATTCCTCCCGTAACACCACAGACAGCCTCCTAAACCCATAAAGGTCTTTCACTGCTCATTACCTGCTTTCACAGTACCGGTAGGCAGCTTTGCAATGACTTTGGATTGCCTCCAAAGGGCGTTGCAGAGGGGTGTATGCCCGTATCAAATGGCGAACTCTGTTTGTGACTGTTGGATTGGGTTGCAGGCAGCTCCTCATCCGGGGAAGGCGACTCACACTTCACTAAACAACTGTCACTTAGGTGTCCTTCAGCAGGTAAGGGAGGACCGTTCTCTCTCCTCTATTGGCCTGCTCCTATGGAACACTGCTTCCCCCTGGTCTTGTGGAGAGGATCAGGAGTGCATCTCAGGGTGGAAAAAGCAGCATCCCATTCCCAAGCTTGTGTTCCCTTCTTGCCAGGTGATCAACGGGAAGGTGGGAGAGCTCAAGTCCAACCAGAGCACTGAAGAAGTCCACCTAAGTGCCCTGGGTATATGCTCAGGAGATCTTGGATGCTGACTTGAGGTCTTGGGCTGGTTCTTTGACAGAACCACCTGCAAGAGCTCCAAACATGTGAGAACCATATATAGACCCAGGCAACAACAGACCGAACACGCCGGCTGCATGTGCTTGTACTGCCTTGTGGTAATTTGCTGAGCTTAGGGTTTTCTCAGGGAAAGAACCCCCATTTTTAGGGCAATTCCAAATGAATAGTTCTGTGCCTGCTCTCTCCCAGTGATGACTGAGGAATGAGGAGCTCTTTTCCTCAAGTATTTTCTACTGATGAGACTAAATCAGCCCTCTCTGACCCCTCTGCAGCTGTCACAGAACTTCTGTCAGTTCAGCTCCAGGACTGGATCAAGCTTGATTTGACTGAGTTGAGGGGAGAGGGAAGGAGGAGCCCAACTGCACAGCTACACTGTGCTGCGTGATACCTTACCTGGCTGTGCTCTACTAACGTGTGTCCCATCAACTGCAGAGTCCCCTCTATCCCTGCTAGTGCAGAGTTAACATGAATATTTCTGTGCCGTATAATCACCTCAGTGACTGCAGCGGAGGCATTCCCTAGGCCTGCCTGTGCCGATGAGACGATATGCAAACACAAGGTTAGGTGGGATCTCTGTGGTGCTTGGCACAGAAATTGCCAAGGGAATGCTCTTCAGTTTTGTCAACAAAAAAATTGGAGTTTACTGAAATGAACTTATTTCATCAAATTTGAAACTGTCATAAATAACCGTTTTGATCAGAAAAATTATCATCAATCAAAGCTATGTCTAATTTCTATGTGTGGTTTGTATCAAGTGCTTGAAAAATGATTGCTTTTTCGCTGGAAATTAATTTGAGGCACATGATAGATTTGAAATGTTGATTAGCGCAAAGGTAGCAGGTGCCTCTTTGCCCTTGCAGTACACTGCTCTGCTAATGGCAATGGTTCAGCCTTTCTGCTGTTTCTACAGACGCAATTACCACTGCCTGACCCACAGAAGCAAGATACTCTGAAGAAGGGAGTGTGGAGAGAAGAAGCCATCCTGTGTTGCTCACGGTGGGGGTGGACACAGGCGCTGGTGGGAGGTGGGAGTATGGGCAGTGCTGGGCAGAACTGGGGCTCCAGTTTTTTATGCAAAGAGAAGAGGGTATTTTAACCTCTCCTTCGCTGTTCCCTGTCCCACTCCATGTTCACTATCGTAACTCTGCTGACAGGTAAATAAAGGAAAACAGTGGTGAGTTCTGATCTTCAACTTTTTGACTATATTGGCACCATTCAGTACTATCAGCTAAATCTGTTTGGTTTGATGATTACAGCTGTGGATGCCTCACCAGTTTCTGGTTAGATTTACTCTTAATCATAATGGATATCTTGTCTGACAGGGTCCTGGTGGCTGTGGATGGCACATTCGAGCTTTCTGCGTTAAAAGTAACAAAGACAGAAAAGAAACAAGCATCAGGGAGGCAAACCCAGGACAGGGCAAGAGAGACACCAGCAACTGTATAAGGCCAAGCTGTAAGGAGACGTAAGAGAAGAAAGTCAGTCCTTGGACACAGCAATCACTGCTGAGTTGAATAAGACTCGTGTAGCAGACATTTGCTGAATGCGACTGCCGTCCTGGTATTCACCTCATCTGGCACTTTTAAATCCATCTCCCAGAGTTAAGCTTTCGTATTGTTGTCAGACTGATCAAGAGATATGTGTGCATTGTACTACTGGGCCATCTTTGTGCTGCCTATGAAATATCAGCAGGCTGCATCCCTTCCTAAGAGGGGAGGATTTTGAATCGGTTTGAGTTCTCAGGGCTGGCTTATTGCAATTCTTTGTTTGCAGGAGTTACCAACTGTGTTATCTCCCAAATGCAGCCGATACAGCATGCAGCAGCTCACAGACTTTTGGGCGCTCGGTTGTTTCAACATAATGTTCCCATTTTAAAGTCTCTGTGCTGGCTTCTGGTGAAATTTCCTGTCAAGTTCAAAGTCCTGCTACCAGTATAGAATATGTTGGACATTACACTGGCTGCCTTTGCTGTCTGGTAGCATGTTCCTCGCTGCTCAGCAAGATCCTTATTATTATTGTAGGGGTATGCAGAAGGAGAGAGAGTCTGCTCCCTGAAGGGTGTCTGGTCAAGGACTTTCCCAATGCAAAAGGGGATGATAAGGAAAGGAGGAAGCCACGAGCAAAAGGGCACAGAGACCCAAACCTAACCAACAACCAGTACAGGAACCAGTGATGGGAATCAGTCACACTGATTGATAAGGATATGTGGATATAATAATATTTATTTTGGTAAGATTATCTGATCCAGGAACTTGTCAAATGGGGTGATAAGGAAAAGGGGGAAGGCATAAACCAAATAGACAGAGACTCAAACCTGGCAGACAAATGCAATGGAGAAAAAGACAAGAAACCAACCGTGATGTGAGCAGCCAGGAAGGCAGCCTGGTTAGAAGGAGAAAATTACTGAAGAGAAGAAATTGTCTCCTGAAAAAATACTGACAGAGAAAGGCTTGCCAACCTGGAGCCGCCAGCCTGGGAACCAGAAATAGCCTTGAAAAGTGCCGCTGGCCTCTTGGAAGTGCAGCCAGGGTAACTACAAACTGGAGACCTGGGAAGGGGTAGACAAAATCATGGTCCCTCCTTCTGTCTGTGTGATGTACTTATGCTCCCTGCACATCACATCCATTTCTTGTGTTTGGTACTGACCTGGCATCTAAAACTGCAACAGCTGAAGTACCATGGGGATACTCATCCATTGCTATCCCAAAATACCTCAGGATGTTTCAGCTTGCTCTAACTTTGTCTTTCCTCTGCTTTTTTTTGTTCTGTTATTCTTTTGCCACTTTAATGATATCAAAAGTTATCAAAAGGTAACTCTGAAAGACACATTTAGAAGAGAAAAGTCAAAATTACTCTCCTGTCTTCCCCACCTCTATCTGCAATTAATTCAGCTTCTACAGCGTGCTGCCTGTATTTGCCGTAGCTCCTTCATTTGTGCCCCTGGTGCCCAATGTTTATGAGCAATGACACAAGCCTGTGACATTTAGCTGCTGAAATCAGCCCAAATTGAATGCATTTAGCCAAGTGCAGTGGAGGCTGAGACCCTACGGAAAGCTCAGAATGACGTGCTCAGAGCAGTCGGTCGGACTTTGTCATGCGTGAAATACCGTTTTATCAAAGAGACCTTCATTCCCCTCCCCAAACCCTACCAAAATACCTGCAAATATTGCAGCAAAACAATCCTCCCTTGCCTTTAGTACCACATAAGTGATGAAATGGAAACTGAGCCTTTTCTTTCTAAACTACGTCATTTTTTTTCCTAAATTACTTCCTTCTCTTTGTGGGGGGAACTATCAAAGTAATTTTGCATATTTGCAAACATTTCTAAGCGAGGTGGGGCTAATGCTTCTTGAAGTGTCGAGGCCAGAAAGCTTGAACTGTTGTTACTGGAGAAATAGCAAGAAATTTTGAGAATAGGTGAGGATACACTAGGACTGTGTCTTAAAACATGGGCATAGTCTCTTGCTGATGAACAAGCTATTTAATACTTCAGAAAGATGTTCGCCTTTTGAGTTACTCAGTTCTTCAGATTACTGTAGAAACACAACTAATCTTTTCAGAGGCCTGAAAGAGGAGAGAGAGAAGGGGAAAGACACCAATGTATGGGAAGAAAAAAAGAGCTGAATGCCATATATTGCCGTAAAAACTGGACTATAGTTCTATTGTGTTTCAAAGTTATCTTAAGATGATTCTTAATGACTAGCAAATTACTATCTCCCACTCCTAAAGAGATAGTTACTGACTTCTTTGCTGCAGTTGTCTGAAATAGATAGATTATGGACGTTTATTTATTATATTTAAAAGTTATTTGGCTCTATGTCCTAGCCAGAACAGAAACCAGTATTCTGTGCTTGAATGTGTTTTGCTTGTATAACAGGTAATAAGACTAGAAGCAAAAAGGTGCAAAATAATGTCAACAGCCTGAGACAGAAGAGTAGTTTATACCCTTGAATGCACTAAAACAACAACAAAAAAACCCAGTGGTGCCACTGGGTTGGTTTTTTTTTTGTTTTCTTTTTTTTCAAACTGTCTGCTAAAAACTAGAAATTTGCAGTTGAAACAAATGGAAATTAAAGTCCAGCCCTGCGCTGTAGAGGCGGCGCAGCTGAGCAGGGCAGGCACTCTTCCCTTCAATCCTGCATCCATCTCACAGCACCAATCAGCCTCTCCGGTCCCATTGTCAATCTCAGTCTGTTCTTTCCCTCCTAAATCCCTCTCCTAATTTGTGTTACCAGAGAAGTAAACTTATCTCCCTGTGAATCATAAACCGTGAACCAGGGCTGGATGCCTTGCTAGAAGATAGGTTTCTGTGGAACGCAGCTGAGTCCAATGCCAGTAAACTTCTACGGGTCAGCTCTAGAGGAGACTGGACCATTCAGTGGTCTCCTCTCCATACTCTGGATTTCTCTGTTTCCCCTTGCATCCTCACTTCTTCTAAATTCATTTGGGTTGTTTTTTTTAAAAAATATCTTTCTCTAAGTAGCCTGACCCACTTGCCGGATATCCTGTTTCTGTTCTCTGCTGTTGCTTTACCATCTCCTGCTTTGTCACCTGGGGATATAAGGAGGAATTAAGAAGAAAGATTTTGAATTGTTTTAATTTGACTTTTAGTTGCATATCTATGCTTTTGCTAGATGCAATGATTTAGTGCATAAATTAGTGTTCCGCTTTACATTTAGGGGAATTGCACTGTACTGTGTGATCATGTATGTCCAGAAGATGATTAGCCAAATAAACTTAGATGACATAATTACAAACACACACTGTTACCCAATTCAGCCACTGCTATAACCAAAGGAGAAACTGTTTCTCACTTTATGGATGCATATTCCATAACCTCTGAATACGGAGGCTGGAGACAATCCAGAATTGTTGCCCTTGGAGCAGTAACAGCCATCTCTCAGGTACAGAAATCAGAACCAAGAGTGGAGAGCAATGGGAAGCCGTGGTGCCCTCTAAACTAAACTTGTATCTATTTCTTAGGTCTTGCCAAAACTAGAATTCACAATGCATTATCCATACTAACTTAGGTAAAGCAATACCATCCTCTTCATGCAGAGACAGTTTCCAATATAATCAGGGAAATAACGATTCTGGCAGAATAGGCACCCACGTATCCAGAATATGCATCAATAGTAGGTTTCAAGTGATAAAACCGCATCCGTTTACAAGAAAATCACACTGGTCCTGTTCTAAGTCTTTCTGATGTAATTGCTTTGGGAACTGAAAGCAATGGAAGACAAACTATACTCTAAATATTTTCTGACAGGAAAGGTTTCTAATCATTCAGGAGAAGAGACAGGCATCACCACCTCAGATTATGCAGTTTCCGAGTAATCACAACAACCCACCAGGGAAGAGAAGTCATTTCCCTGAGAAAGGCACCTGAGCATCTTTTCATCGTTTAGCATGTACCACTACAGTTCCAGGTTTATCTGGTGAAGAATGCTAATGAACTTCCTGGGCTACGTGTACCCTACAACAGTGACAACGGTGTTTTTTAAATATTAAGTAATGTGGCATATCAATTAATAATTTCCACAGGATCACCCCAAAGAAGACCACAGTTATAATAAGATGCTGGATGTAAAAATTCCTGTTCCAATCTCCCTAATACCTAAATCGACCACGCAGAGAAGCGAAAGGAGATTTGGAGGCACAGGCACCTCTGTGTGTGCTCTTGAGCAGGCAGATGCAAACTTACTTCTGCTCCGAGCCCGGAGGCAGCCCTGCTCCGGGCTGGCACAGCACCTAACCAGAGAAGTTGCAACCTTCTCTTTGCAGGATGTGGGGGGGGAGGGGGTTGGGGGGTGTGAGCCATATCTTAACTCGGGCTGTGCAGCTTCTGCTTGGACACAGATCAGCACAGCCTGTGAAATTCACGCTTTCCTCACGTGGCAAAACCGCTGAGTGGCAGAGGAGGAACAGAGCCCGATTGCCCGAGCTGGGGTCCATAGTCCAGCTGGTAAACCACACTGCCTCTTCTATGAGGACCTCTTTCTCCCTGAGAAAAATATTAAAAATACCTGTTTTTCATTGTATGGGTTGTAGAAGAAGGACAGTTTGCTTTATACTGGGGTATATTATCCTTTAAGTAGTAAGTATCTATAGGGAGGCAACCTGAGTATGGAGAAATGTCTTACTATGTAAAGCTTTCCAAGACAATTGGACTCAGACGAGGAGAAGAGCTCGGAGAAGAAAATCAACTTACAAATTATAGCAATTCCACATGAGAGCAGGCAGGGAAAGATGGTATTTCTTACTGATGCAGACAAGGCTTGTGTGGAGAGGTTACCTTTCAATTTGACTGCCTGATGCAGCTGGAAACAGAGAGAAGAGCTTTCAGGAACAAAAGCCCTTCAGGTAAGATGAAAAGCACACCCCTTTTACCCAACTTTCTGCTGGTCTAATAATATGTTACCAATACGATGTTACCACCCTTTCAAGGCCCCACCTTGCTTATATTTTTAAATCATCACAGGTATGACTCCTGTTTAAACAATCCTTTTCTTGAGCATTTTACATCGCAGTCTATTGAACCCAAGAGAGGCTTTCTTAAGCCTCAGAGAATGGAGTCTCAGCTTCTCAGCAGTCTCAGAAACAAGTAGATTCATGCAGTAGCAGGTCTTTGCGCTGAGGAAAGACTGAACATCATTTTTTTCTTCTTCAGACAGAGATAACAGCAGCTGTTACTTCTGAATACTCCAGCCTGAGTTACAGGGAAACTTTCGTATTTCATATTGTGGCCTACTATCAAAGACAGAAACAAAAAAGGTCCAAAAGGTCCTAGTTCTTTGACATCAGGAATACATGAATGTTGTTCTCTTCCTGGCTGCCAGCTGTGCTCCGCAAGTGTGAACCAGAGCTCCATATGAATTGGAGCCACTAAAAGCCACGCAAACATGGGTGAAGTGATATTGACTAGACTGAACGTTCAGTAAAGTGAACTAAAATAGGGGGATTACTGAGTTTCATGCATGTCCTTCAGCGGAAAATTAAGGTGAGGCTCAAAGCATCTAATTGCAGAGTTTCTGGATCAACAACTGTAGGTTAAAATGCTGTTGCATCAGGTGCACAAATGAACCAAGAAGGTGCTGCAGCCCAAGTCCCAGCCAGCTGCCTGTACAGCTCTAAGGCTCCTAAAATGAACTTTGTTAAAGTCTTCATGTATCTCTTGAAGATTTTACCAGGCACCATGCCTTTCCATATAGCTGCAGTTAGTGAATCATGCTAGGCGTTTTGCATACTGTTATTGCTGTCTTCAGATTACAATGAAACAAGTGTCAGCCTTTTCCTCAAATTAATATCCTTGTTCAGAGGCATTTCAGCTGCCTTTGGTCCTAACCCAAGATGCAAAAAGGATTTGTCTTAACAGAAGCATACTTGGAACTTACATTAAAAATATGGATTACTTATGATTTAAGTATTTTGTTCTGTATTCCTCTGACGATGAAATACAAAACATTTGCATAAACATGCATACAAAACTAAGTTTTTTGGCTCACGTATATAAAATTCACCTGGAGGTAGGATTGCTGTTACTGCCCTGGCAAAAAAATCTCCAATACAAACTAATATGAAACGTAAGTGTAAGACAATGACCAAGTCCTTTAGAAATGTTCAAAATTCTTCATGGTTAAATAGTAAATGATGAATAGTTCCTTGTAGCTGCAAGATGTGTTACAGCTTTAAATTCTTAAATTTACAGCAGCAGTAAACAAAAGACTGCTCCATTAATAACATCTAATGGACTACTCTAGCACAGGTTTAGGAACAAAAGTCTACTGTGAATCTGCCCACGTAGGCGGCACACACTCCGTGGGTCTGCTGCATCCCTGATATGTCAGAAATACGGTGCACAGGAATATGCATGACCTAACTGCACTCTGCCATCTCAGCTCATGTAGTTGCACCCCCACCCCTACCCTTCATCTGGATCGCAGCTCCATTGCTCGTGACCAGTGCTACCTGCGCCCCACTAAGAGTCTGGCCTGCAGAGAGATGGCCAATGCATGATACAAAATGTCTGGGGCATGTACAAAACACCCCAAAACTTGTTTGGCTTCCTACCATGTCTTCTCCTCAAAACTCTTTCTTAACATCAAGCTTTAGTGAACCTCTCTAAATATAGGACACTACTGCCCTTTTGGAGATTAGGGACCACCACCCTCCAGGCTGATCTAATGCCCTGCCAGTGGCCAGTCCACCTAAAAACACGGCCTTCCTGACTTCACAGTGCAGCAGAGCAACAAGAAACACTATACTCAACGAGGTCCTGAGTGATCAGTTACTCCAAAATCCTGATAAAGGGTGGACACTTCCCATACTCATTGTAAACACATAGAAAAGTTGGTTTGACTCCCCTGAACTATAAGTATTTTTAGCTGGAGCTCCTGAGCTGCAGTGTGTTTGACTGCAGTTGGCACTGATATGGGGAAATCTGGAAATTCCTTTGATTCCAAAATTAAATTTGGAGAAACTTCATTAGGGTTTTTAGGTTTAGCTGAAAACAGACTGAAATAAAAGTGAGATGCTGTTTATCGTTACAGGAACTGAAATATCAGCAGTTAAGAGAATGGGGAAGGCAAACTCAAGTAAATGTGAAATCCTTGTGCTCAGATGAACTTTACTCACAGGCTGTACAGAACCAAGAAGAAATACAAAAAGCTTATGGGCAGAAAGCATTCTGGTATCTTCCCTGCTCCTAGTGGGGACCTTGAATTGCTGAAGTGTTGTTTGATGTTTTGTGAAGGTTTCTTCAGATTTTTTTAGACTTTTTAAAATGTAAGTGTGTCAGCGCCCCTCCAGCACTATTTGATGATGTACAGATATTGAAACAGAAAACTTGTGGCATGGACTCTCTGTAAATTCAAGTACAGAGGCTGGATTAAGAAGGACTTAAAATGACCATTAAAATGTCCTCATTATACTCACCTGTTTCAGTCTCTGTTCACGTTCTCCATGCTCTTTGCTCTGTGGTGCTACCAATATATTCAAAAGATCAGATTTGTGGCAGTTGCAAAGACCGGTGAATTATATGCTGCTGAGCGTTGCGGGTGTTTTTGTGAGGATTGTTTTTCGCTAGTAGAGTGGAAAGTAGTCACAGTTTTAGTTACAGAGATGATCTGGATAAGACAGTCCCTGTAACAAAAAAAATGCTGAAGACATATACCTTATCCCTGTGGTGACAAGAAAGCATATCTGCTGTCAGGTTCACTTGCTTTTTTGGGCACTCAGAGAGAGCTTCCCGCAATTGCAGAGACGCGTGGGTGAAGAGAGTTTCATTTTGGCTAAGTTGCCATAGGGATTCTGCAGCTGGAGCTGCAGGAGAGCAGGTTGTCACTTGCCATTAGCGTTGTTTTGATCCTGCGGGCCAGTATGCATCTCAGATACCGCCTGGTTAACTCCTTTGCTGCTGATGTGGGCAAGGACGGCTGCTGAGCAAGACAGCCTGTGAGCTGAAATATGGGCACTCAATTCCTGCCTCTGCTGGAGCTCACCTGGCCACTTGTGCCTTATTGAAGACTCAAAAGTAAGAAATGAGAAAGCTGTAGTGAGGATTAGTCAGTCAGTGTACTTCTGGCTAGAAAGCCTATCTAGAAAGCACAGAATACTTAAATTATTTTGCTTCCATTTTCATCTGATAGCATGCCTTAGTGAGGCACCCTTACACTGCTGTTGACTACAGGAGCTTTGTTCTAGAGGAGAAATCCTCCCTCCTCCCACTGTCTGAGCACAGGTACCCTTCAAGGAAACTTCCTCCCTTTGAGCATATCAAACAAAATTTGGGAAGTTCTTTAGCAGACAAGCCATGCTGTCGTGTGCAGAAGCTCAGCTGAATGGCTGCGTGTTGGCTTTTACAGTACGGCTTGCCCAGCAGCTGTAGGAGCAGAAGAAGCTGCAGGAAATTCGGAATCTGTTGCAGCCAGGCTGCAGCATCCCATGGCCAGGACCCGCTCTCATTTAAGGCTGTGCACTGCGCTGGAATAGCACGCTCTGAGCAAAGAGACAAGGGGATGATTAAAGCACTGTACTTGTTGTCCACATGTTGTAAGGGATGCCAGTACCTCTTTATATTATGTTAATAACTGCCCATTCTTAAGGTAGGCTTGAAAAATTTTGCTTCCAGGTATGCTCCAAGATGCGTTTCCCTCTCCCACGGCTGGTGAGCAGTATGCCCACATAATCCTGGAGACAGGCAAACGAGCTGCATAAAGGAACATGGCATGTAATTAAATGAGAATGGTTGGGCTTGCCTTTTACCTTACTCATTTCGGTTCATTCTAATTGTGTCTGACACTCAGTGCTTTGTGTGTTTCTCCAGAGACTGGAATGGATGTGCTGCACATACCATGGACAACAAAACCTGGAACTAAAGAAATGCCTGTGTGGCAGATAAATCCCAAAGAAGATGGACAAAACCGCAAGTATTTTGTCATCAAACTAATGCTTTGTTAATTATTCTACTTGGACTGTGCCCAGTCCATGTTTACGTGGATACATGAGTAAACCCAGAAAATGGCGTGGAATTTTGGCACGTAGCGCACTGTTCCAAATGACAAAACCAACACTTTTTCCAAAGATCCTTCTTATATTAATGCTAAACTGATCTCTTGTAAAACAATCCCCACTTCTTCTAAGCCATTGTAAAAGGAGGCAAAACGGGGTGAAGGCAGGAGCGCTGAGCAGCCGCCAGCCTAAATGCAGAAGGCGATGGGGAATCCAGCGTGGGTCCTTGGCTGAATGGAAGGAGAGGAGATGGCACTGATGCTGATCAATGTTTTTAGTCTCTTGCAGAGTACATGCTACAAAACCCAAAGAGCATAGCTAATTCTTTTTAAAGACCCTTTTAATACTTAATGGAAACAGTAAAACAAGCTCTGGTGAACTCAATGATTTGGAAAGGCAGTGTGAAACAGCCTGTTTGTCTGTCTGCCCCAGAACAGGCTGCTCCCCCCCACTGCACTCTCATTTAAACTCTAATGAAGACCTGCATTTGTAAGGAAGATAGACTGGAATCCAAATTTAAGACTCCTATTTTTGCCATCATTAAGGAGCTGTATGATCTCCTTTCAGAGCCGTTACCTTTGCAGGAACGACTGGTATTAGCTACCGCCTAAGTGATACGGTAGAAGCACGAACATTAGTCTTTCTCATACTGCTCATACGTCATGCTGGCTTCCTTCACATGAGGTTTAGCAACTGATACAGTACATTAAAAAATTAGATGTTATTCCCTGAGGCTATCACATGCAGTAATTAAATCAAACACACATAAGAGTTACACAGGGGGGTTGACAATGCATTTGAAACCGCTGTGCTTCAAATACAGCGTGATGCACAGCAGTTCAGGCTGATCATTTTTTTTCCAGTAGAGGTTTGTTCCAGTAAAGGTTGCTCAATTCTGCAAAGATTTAGGCATCCCGGTGGCATTTAAGCATATGCTTTAAGTATATGAATAGATTTAGTTTGTCTCAGTGTAATGCCCATTTTCTTAAAATGAAGCATATAGTTGCTCGTTTGCTAGTCTGTAGCCAACTTTCCTAGGATGAAGCCCTAGGGCAAGGAGAAAGGAACAAGAAAGAGCTTGTATGCCCCCTGAAGAGGCTGAGTGGTGTTCAAAGGGGAGGCAAACTTTTACCCTCTGCACTCAGCTAGAGCTCCGGTCAGCAGAACGGGGCCACTGACAGGCAGCGTAGCCACAGTTTGAAGAAACAGGGTGCAGAGCATTCCAGAGCCTGGAGCGATCCGGGCTGAATCTGTTTCCTTCCTTCCAGTTAGTGTGAGCTCACTTTGGATGGGCCACAGAATCACAGGATGGTCAGGGTTGGAAGGGACCTCTGGAGATCATCTAGTCCAACCCCCCTGCCAGAGCAGGGTCACCTACAGCAGGTTGCACAGGACAGCGTCCAGGCGGGTTTTGAATGTCTCCAGTGTGGGAGACTCCACAACCTCTCTGGGTAGCCTGTGCCAGTGCTCTGCCACCCTCAATGAAAAGAAGTCCCTCCTTGTGTTTAGATGGAACGTTCTATGCTCAAGTTCATGCCTGTTACCTCCTGTAACGGGCCAGCTGAGCTAAATGCTTGGGAGTTGGGTGTGAGTGGGGCTTTGGCCATCACTGAGTGGTGTGGCATGTGGCCTCCTGTCCTGTCTGAGTTTGTTCACGGGGTCTACAGTGCAGGCCTGGAAATGCCAAATAGTTGCTAGGTGGGCTATCGAGAACCTGACTGCAAGGTAAATGATACAAGAAAAACGTCGGAGAGGTTATTTCCTCTCCCTGCATAAATGCAACTCAAGTGAAATAATACCATTCTAAAAACTGACCTGCAAATATCTTTCTGCTTCTGTAGAATGCTTTGGAGGAGAATCATAGCTTCAGGGTAAGAGTGAGAGCACCCAAATGAATTTAATGCCAAAGCAATGCATCTGATTTTTTTTAGAGATGCATTAGAAAGCAGAAGTGCTTTCTTGAATGAAAGCCTAGTTATGTGATAAAATTCATCTTTATTTAGGACAATAGGCTGAGCAAAGTTCCTTCACTTTTTCTGAGCCGGAGCTATAGATAGAGGCTCCTTGCGTTGGCAGTTAGGCCTGGTGGAGTCACTGTCCCACACAGCCTGGAAGTTGTGAATTGTTCTTAAGGAAATAGTATGTGCTGGTTTCCAAAAGGCTTTTAAGCCTCTGAGGTTAGCAAGGAAGGCACAAAGGCCAAACCAACAGTCCCCACCACAGCAGAATGGGAAAACAGGTTATACACATGAGGAAATTTTATTTTCCTGTTCTGTGGTGTTTCCTGGTGGCTGTGTGTGATATGTGTCCGTGGGCCCTGAAATGAAGCTGAGCTGGCAGTGCTGCACAGGGATGTTTTTTAAGCCTGTTTTGAATAACCTCACTTCCATTCTCCACTGACACATTTTTGGCAGCTTGCAGGCAGTGCCAAGCCCTGCGAAGCACTGAAGTAGGGGTCAGTAGCAGGGGACTTACCTTTACTGTAGCCATACAGATTCCTTAATTATTTCTGCTTGCTCCCCCTTGGCTTCCTTGATGCTTGTGCAGTTTCAGAGTAGAACTACTACAACGAAATGGACTCCACCTGGGCCAGCCTCTGGCTAACAATTTCATTCCTACCTCCTGGTCTATACTAATGTGTACTTTGGCTAGCAGCAGCAGCAGGCACAAAGCAGATCCTCTTTTTCTTTTTACCCTTCTCCTATCTTCCGGGGATACGCAGCTATAATCGTGCCAGATGTTCCAAGGAGCCTTTCTTGCAGCGGTTGTTCATCCTCTATCAATAACTTCGCATGCAGAGTGTGGGATCATCCCTGCATTCTGTAACGAGTTTTCCTATTTTCTGATTTATCTCTTACTGTCATGGAGTCAAGTGTGTTCTTTTAAGCCAGTGGTGTTCATGCAGTGACTCTGAAGGACAGGAGAAGGCTCAGGCTCCCCACTGCAGTAGCCCATGGAGCCAAAAGTCTAAGCAGCTTCATTTTCACTGCTGCAGCACCAGTCCAACTCCACATGATGCTGCAACACAAGTAAGAACTTCCCTTTCCTTTAATAGCATCACGTTCTCAGGCAGGAGGGGCAAAAAAGCAGCAGTTTCTGGACTCACCAGCTGCTTTTATTATATTTGTTGCACTGCAAATGATGAAGACAGGTAGTATTACGTGGCTGCACACATCTAATCTGTGCAGGCTTATGAAATCTCTGTATTTTCAGTCTGCACGCTCTTTGTAGTTAACACAGACTTATCAGTGCTGTGAGAAAAATCTTTGTTTTAAAATCAGCTTTTGAAGAAAAAGGCCAGTAAGAAATGGACTGATTGGTGTGTTACGAAAGGCATCTGCATCTTGGTGGTTCCCAGAAGGTCTCCCCAGTTATCCATTGCTTGGTGGAATGCCTCAGCATGTAGTTTCTTAGTTCAAGTAATGCATAAGGCAGTTCTTTTCAAAACATAAGACACAGAGAAGTGGCTCTACTGGTAGGCAAAACTATTTTTAAAAGTTGGGCTAAGATCTGAAAGGCCACAAAAGATCAAATGATAAATCACATTTTGCATATATGGTCCAGTGATATGAAATGATTTGGGATGCTTACATTTTAGGGTGCTCAACGTGAAACATTTAAGAGACCCTGTGAGTATTAAGACATTTCGGAGAATCCAGTTCTTATAGGATGTCACAGGAAAGTGTCACAAATCCATTTCAATCTTTTTTTTTTAATTCCGTGCTGATTATTTGGTGATACCAAAGCACACAATAATTTAGCACAACTGACTTTGTTTCTTCTCTCAATCAATATAATACAGCAACATCACTGACATACAAGATTAGCAAATTTCCACAGCATTCTTCTGAATTGTATTTTAATAAAATAATTCTAAATCTTGTATAACAATATCAAAATTTCATCTCACTCCTGTGTAGACAGACCCCGTTCTCTGGCAGGATTATCACCATGACTGTAACACCACAGCAGTAGCCATGAAGAAGCAAAGATTTTGAAGGACCATCAACAGAGATGGGTGAGCAAACCTGAAAATACATTGCATGATAGAAACTTTTAAAACTCCATTAATTGAGTTAATTTATCTATAGCAAATATATACTTAATGGAAGTTATTTGTTGCTGATTCACACAACACCTAAAGGAAGTGGTTATGAAAATCCAAGGTTTCTTCCATATTTTGCTTTATTGCTTTTGTGAGCAGGCAGTGCTTGAAATCAAAGGTGCTGTATAAATAAGTGTAACGAGATGCAGGAAAAGGAATCTTGTAAATTCTAATACAACCAAAATCATATAATTGACCATGTGATCAAGTCTCACTGGAGGCTAGAAAATGCAATCGTATATGATTTGGTTATCATTAAATTTGTAAATCTATTCTTATAAATGCTACCACGTGCTAGTATATGTTAGAAATATCAAACTGTTAACACAATTCACTAAATGTTTGAAGACAGCTCTCAAACTCTAAAAGAATTAATCAAAAATATAAAGTAACATTTTATTAAGTTACAGCTTTTTATTTTACTCCTTAGATGGATGAGCTGGGCTTACTCATAAACTCAATTGATACCTATTGTGATGTACATTTGAAAAATTAAAGCTTTGGCAAAATAGTTACCATGTATTTCATGTCCTGTTGGCCTGAAGGTGTAACAGCATGAAAATCTGCTTTAGGAAGCCCCGAAAGTGAGACTTCTCCTGTTAGATGATGTACAAACGCTTTCGTAGCTAACTTCTGCAGTGAGGGTTTAATCCTTGCTGATTCTCAGACACAGCAGCAGCCACCAAGTTCGGAGATGCAGACATTGGGCATAGATAAGAACCTGGGACAATTCTCTGTGCTACCCTTGGTCTGGAGACACCAAGTCACTGGCCACATCTGACACTGCAGGGCATAAAGGCAGTGCCCTTGCCCTGCTGTTATCCCCTTTCAGAGAGACGTTACAGCTTTCTTCTGTGAAAATGACTGAGGTGTTTCCATCGAATCTGTCTGAATCACACTTGCACCTCTTGTTTGATTATTCCAGATTTAGTATTTTCTAGGTCAAGGCTATTTCACTGCCACTGTCTGAGCTGTCACCAAAATGAGGTATAACTTCAATTATAGAAACACATGGGATATCACACCTTTTGTTCATACTTGTCGTGGAAATGCTGTCAAGATTTAGTCCATTCTTACGTATTTCGTTTCACCCTGAACTCCAGAAGAAAACTAGCGTTCTTCATCATGTAACAGCATTTTGCTGATGGTTTGCCACTCCTTTGTTCTAGAACCAGCATCCCTGTTTCCGGGAGATATTTTTGTTAGAGAGAGTTACAAACTGTTTTACAAGATGTCCAGGATATATCCATACCTATCACAGCAACTCCTGCACGCCCTTATTTCTCATTTGATGCTCGCACCTCCAGGACTCTCCATCACAGCCCCGTTTAACTGCGCTCTGCCCGGCATTGGCACTCAGTGAGCTCCCACTTTCTGCCTCGGAATATTCCTGTCTGCTTCTGCCAGAGTCCCTCTGGTCTCCGCCTTCGTGGCCCATGGCTGCTGTACACGCTGTTCATCTCCAGGCTGTGGCGCTATTCCTAATTCAGCCAGGCATTTGCATATTTGAATATATGTAGCAGGCTTAGCAGACCGTAGGATGTCTGCCACTGCTCTGCATCAAGAGGATGGGGATGGGAAAAGCAGCAAAGATATCTCCAATTACTAACTTCCACTGGAAGTAACAGAAACGTACTAAGCAAGTGTGTGAAATACATAAGGTTTCTGGAGTATTTTGTGAATATGTGACCACCCACCAGGACATACATGAGGTCTGCAGTGCTAGACATGGCATTTCTTCCATGCCTGGATTCAGGAATCCCTGATGCAGCTGCCTTTTATTTTCCACGGCAGTCTTGGTAACAATGACAACTTAAAAATTAACAGCTTTGACATATCAGTTTCTGAATTATGGTGGGTTGGAGTAGAGGCCAGCATTCCCTTTTGAGCCATAGCCGAATTTTGATCAAGACACATTCAATATCATGACTTGATTCATAAATAATTGATGTAGCTGTTACACCGTTTTGCCTTTGATCTCTTCAGACTGAAAAAGAATTCAACACATGGAGTGTCTTGAGACATGTAAGCAAATAAAACTGAGGTATCAGCAGAATCCACATTGACACACAGGCAAGGTTTGGCAGCTTCACTAGTTTCACAAAGAAAACAGTTCCTGTACTCTGGAAGTTTGAAATCATCGGTTGAAATGTCCTCAAATTAAAACTGTTCTTACTCATAGGTGAGAGATTCTTCATGATAGAGTATCAGCAGACTTATTGACACTCAGTATATGATATCAGTGACATACTGCATATAGTTTCAGAACTGATTTTTAAATGCTCAGTTTTAACTATCAAACCAATAAGAAGCCAAGAAACCTGTTTGCATTTCACAAGCACAGGGTATACCTGACTACAAGACCATACTGGTAAGGAAAGAGAAGGAAAAAAATTTCTAAGTGCAGAAATTCTCAAAGGCAGCACAGATTTTTCTTTAGATAAAAGCTGAGTATAGGTTGTGTAGGTTAAGTGCTAGAAATGCTTTGAGAAAAACTAAAGTTGTTATAAACATATTGACAAAGTCGCTGAAAGACATGAAGAAGAAAGAGGTCACTCCTACATGGTCAGTTATTGCTACCCAAAGGGTACTGCAAAGAAAAAAATCTGTATCTATCAAGGTTTGTACAGCTTTTCTCCCCAAATCATGTATTATTTATTGCAGCTGACAGAAACCACAACATTCTTGTGATAAATGCAATGAAAGATCTACTACTTAAAACTATCTTGCATTCCTTTGCTTATCACTCACCAAACAGACACCTTTTTATTAATATAGTGAATTAGAAATGGGAGATTATTACATTATCACCATTAGCGTTAGTAAATTATTTCAGCTCAGTACAAACAGCAAATCAATTTTTTGCTTACTGTCATTAGCACTAATCAATAATTAATTAGGATTATTAAAAATTGTTAGCGCGGAATTTTTCTCCTCTGCACTTATTTAAATGCCAAATTTATTTTGCTGAGAGGTTGGCGTAAGACTGAAACAGCTGCAGGGCCATGGAAAATAAGCTGAAGAAAAAGTTCAAGCTGAGAAGTAGATAGGATTTCTTATTAGTCTCAGTAAGCAGTCTATCTGCCCAGGGTGAAATTTAGCTACTTTTCTACTTTTATAGATTAAAATTGCGATATTAAAGTTTACTCCACAAACGTGATGACTCAGTTGCTGCTTCCTCCTGCAGCCTCAATATTTAGTTGATTTTCTATTTAAAGATTAAATTCATTTTCAATTCTACATTGACAAAAATGCATTGGGATCTGTCTCTCATCATTTACTGGAAGCTAGCAAAAAAACCCCACAGGAATAAAGCTGAGCATAATATTGCTGGGACTATGAAACAGCAACCGACTCAACGGCTTTTAAAATAATACCGAGCCCTGATGAAAGAAAACTGGCTCACAATGAATGTTTCAGCAGTTATATGCCCAATTCAAGGAAAGGAAAACTCTCCCAACAGATTGTGCTTCCTGGGAATGTGAATCCTGCATCACAGATGATGTCATGGGAGAAAAAAAAAGCACTTTAAACTTTCCAGGACATCATGTCCCAGCACAAAAGACTGGGTAACCAGGGTGAAGCTGTGAGGCGAGGCTGTCAGCAGACTCTCTTTAGGGTACCTTGGGGTATGGGCAAAGACAAATGCAGTGTGAGTTACTTCTTGGCACTATGGGGAGTTTAATACAAATGAAAACAACTTCAGGTTTGCTGTAATTTACACTGGCATCTAGAAAACTCCTGTACAAGCCTACAATTGAGGAAATGCGGTTGAAGGAGACTTAATGACGGAATTAATGAAGGTGTTAAGGGGTGTCTAACAAACTGTCTCTGTAAACAGCCCGTGGCGGCACCCCACTTAAAGCACACAATCCAGTCGATGTGGCTGCGCAGCCCTTACCTCACCCCAGCGTAGCAACAGCTATCTGGATCGGAGCAGTAACAACCAGATGCCGTGGTTTTGGTTCAGATGACCCATGAAAAATTGGGATTACAGATTTTTGCATATCAGAAATGCAGATAGAGTAACATCAGTCATTAGCTACTCTCCCAACCTGGTTCTGCATGTTTAGTTTTGGTTAATTTGTTAATCGAGGTGCCTTACCCTGCTGTCAGTGCACTGAATAGCCACATCTTTTTCCATGTGACCTACATAGACCAGAAAGTCTTGGAGATGCTGGTTACTGCCTTAACTTCTGCCACAGAGCAAAAACTATCGTGAGAGGGGAGCTATCTCCAAACACAGCAATCAGTTCAGATGCAGTTTTGTTTTGAGGCTTCTCCAGTACAGGACGGGGGACAAACAAGTGGAATGTTTCCTTCAGTTGGGATTCCTGCTTATTTTCAATAAACTTCTGCATAGCTAGTATTCTAGATACAGAAATTCTCCTATAGATGTATTTGAAATTGGCAAGTGGATACAAAAATGAAGTTGGCGGGAATGTCTGGAGTGACAGAGACACTCATGCACCACAAAACAGGATCATAAGGTGAGCCATATTAGGAAATTGTGCTACCAGTCTGTGGCACCAAACTGCTGCGCAATGTGTCTTCACCTCTCATTCACTGATGGGCACGTTGCTGAGTGCTCTAGCACAGACTTTGGAGCAGTGATTTTTCCTGGGCAGTTGCATACTATGGTATATTAGGAAGTAAGAAAAGTAAGGCATTCTAAATAATGCAATGAAACTTTGCAATGAAAATTATAACAAAATAGAATTGGGGAAACAAGAAAACAAGAAGACTCATTTGTTAGCCAAGACAAGTATTTCCTTTTTTGAACTACACATACTACACTTAGGTAGCCACATCGCTGCTCAGTGGCAGACACAGAATAGCAAAGGTCTTTTCAGCTAAAGGTGACTGTAGTTTTTCAAGTGCTTTCCCTCGGAGTATGTCACTATCCTGAGAAAAAACAAATAGCATTATTTGAAAATTCCACCCAATCCTGACCCTATCCAGACTCCTGCAGGGACAAGAAACAAAGGGACACAAGCAATTTCATTTTCAGTTTGATTCCAGCAGAAAATAGTTTTGCATATTGAAACACATAAATAAGAACTTGATTCATCTGAGAATAAATATTAAGAATTTGAGATTTTTCTAACACATAACTAGAGAAATCTCTAGATGCTTGCTGGTGATTTGCTTAAACTTTGCATGCCATAGAACCTATGCTTTTTACTGAATTCTGAAAGAGGGTTGATAAGTCACTAACATGTCAGATGTGATCCCACAAACAAAAGTTCATTTTTCTGCAGTGCACACACAAATGCCAGTTATGGAAAGTCATTAAGTCCAAATTCAGGTACCTAATTAATTCAGTCTACGTTCAGGCATCTAGGCAAGTAAACCAAGGATTTCCAGGTAGAACTAACTTTGGCTAGAAGTGGCATCACTTTGGTATGACTTTCACAATCTGAATACATGATGATAAATAAAAGGTTTTGGTTACGTACTCATAGTGACATCCATCTGCCTTGGTCCTCCTGATTTATAAAGAGTATAATCTAACTTATAAAAACTCAGCAGTTTTGTATGCAAAAAAAATATGTTCTTGGTAAAGTATTCTCTATGAGAAGTATGTACATTACTGCAATCTGCTACATACCTTCTTAGAGAAATACACCTACTAATTAATACAGTGATTTAACTGAGGAAGTTGGTTTGACATCATTTTTTGCAGAAAAATAAATTAGAAAATAAACAGTGCCTAGAATTAATGGAAATGTAACTAAAAATTAAACTATCCCCAGTATGAATTTACTTTGTATATTGGCAGTTTGAGGAAAGATATTTATTTTCTTTCCTTCACCTTTGACAGACTGCTGCCCTTGAAGCCTAAATTCTAGAAGTAAACTGTTATGATACTATGCAACAGATTTGTCTGAGCAACCAGCTGAAATTTTAGCACTATTTGGCTATGGTGATATATTTATCAAATCTTATTTGGAGATTTCAAACTCTAGATGGTTCATCATATATTTCTGTCTGCAAAATCCTCCGCATTAGATACTATGGGAGTATTTCATCCATAGAATTACTGTTTTTCATATTAATGAGTTATAAATGAGAGCTTAATTACTACTAATTGCTTGAAAATCCACTGTCGGTGATTATAATCACTAACAATTAGATTGTTAAACATTCATCTTTGTCTATCTTTAGCAAACTTAATGAGAAATTATGGATCAGATCCTCAGTTTCTGATTCTACCACTCCGTGCCCGTGGAAAAGAACCTCTGCTCAACGCTGGCATTACCCCCTGGTACTGACACAGGGGCTGAGTAGGAGACAGCAAAAGTTGTGAAGGGAATATATTGCGCTCCTGCAATCCACAGCCCGCAGAATTGTCTCCAGGGACTATGTCTCCTGATGTAACTCAGAGTCCTTTAGTCCAAATCTTCTACTACAAAGTCTAACTACCCCTGATCTTCCTTGTTTTGATATCAGGAGAATAAGGAGGTGAGCTGATACCCTGAAGACACCTAAAACTTCTTGTGCTTACAAGTGCAATGTGGACTCGCACAGGGATTTATCTATCTCTGTACGACTTCAATTAACATTAATCACCGTGAGGCTTCTGGTGGGCATTTAAAATGCGTTCAAACTGCTTCGTTATGCACTTGACCACATTTCTACAGCTGGTGCACAGAGGTACTGCCTCCAGAATGGCCTGCAGCAGAGTAGGTGTACTTCAGACAGACCAAAGTTATCTGGCCTAACATACTTTTGCCCTTCCGATGTTCTTTTAGTATGTACTTAATTATGCATTTCTTAAAGTAACACGCTTGCAAAATGATACCAATCGGAATGGCAGGTTTCCGTCTGGATAAACACTGAGAAGCTTGCTTTTATTAGTGTATTTTGCTGAAGTTTGTCTTCCTCCTTATTGCAGTATTGTACTTAAAATACTTATTTGCTCTGTAACAATACTGTCCTTTAGCTTAAGCAGCTCTTCACCCCTTTGGTGTCTATTCCTCAGCAAGGCTCAAATCCCACCCTTATTTAGGATGTGCCAGGTAGCCATTAGCAGATAAAGATGAAACCAGTTTAGAAGTTATTGCAGGTATCTTTTCTCTTTATTTAAGGTTAGTTCCTCTACCACAGTGTGCACAATGAACCACTTGAGATATCTTCATTCACTTTGAAGAAGAATCACCCAGTTTATATTTTAAATAATCTCTACCTGGGAATTTGAGTTAAATGGATGACTTGTGTAGAGGTAGATGATGACACCATCCTTTCCGCTGGCTCGGCCGAGAGAGCTGTATCATCCAACAAGGCAGGAAACGTGGTTGCAGTAATTTCTTAAACCTTCTCAATGATGCTTTCAAGAGAACATCTTTCCAGAGCAATAATTTCTTATCTTCCTGCTCTTTGTCAGAGCCCTTTTCTGCACCTCTGTCAGCTTGAATTGACTTTTTTGAATAGGAAGAGAGTGGTAAGTAATAAGCCAGAAGCAGTCTCAATAGCATCCTGCTCAATGCCATCTCTGGTAAAAGGTATCTTAGAAAGACTGAGAGAAATAAAAAATGAAATACTGCACATATTCTATATATGTAATTCTCTCTATATAGTTCTGCATACATACAGAAACTACACAGAATATGTGTGTTCTATACACAGTTCTATGTTATGTATATACATGTATAAGTACACATATATAGGTGTGTATATATATAACTATATATATAAATTAAAGACTAATCCTGTAATTCACTTCGACACATGTTTGTAAGTTTAATGAATGAGAAATCCCAGTGATTTGAATGAAATTAGGTTTTATTCCATACTTAAAAGACTGTTGCTGAACTGGAGCTATGGAAAAGAAAACTTAAATGAAAATTAATCAGTATTTGTACTGAAAATCAGTTTGACAATCAAAAAAGTATTAATAGAAAATATCTGACCACGAACACAATGAGAAAAGATTCTCTCCTGCTCTGTTATATGTACGTTTCAAACCTATTTACTGTTTGCTTTCTCATTTTGAATACATTTGATATGTAAGCAACTCATAGTCAGAATAAGATAAAAAGACGTGACAGCCTAGTATAAATGAAGAAATCATTTAAAGGTGTGCAGAAATGCATAGTCAAGTAACAACATCAATGAAAATTGTGTTCAGTGAAAGATGGAAACCAAACCAAAATTATTATGCTACACATAACCAGACAGATGCTTGGGCATGAATCCTGTCTCTAGCAACTTCTACTAAAGAGATTTGACCTCTTGAATGAAAAATCAAAAATCACACTTATTAAATTTAAGCAGTTTTACTGGGAAGTAGAGACTTCCTGTAGGAATATATGGACACTGATAGGCCTGAGAAACTGGACAGAACTGTTTAACGGTCTTCTGTAAGGGTTTTTAATCTGCAGGTTTAACAGTCCAAGATTCTGTATTACTTACTTCAGGTCAGTCCTGCAAAAACACAGCATTGTAGTCCTACCATTTCAATCAATACAGATATTCTTAATAATTTTAAATTATTAAAGCTATACAGATACATTTTTCAGTTTTTACCTCATGATAATAATGGTGCGACTTTGGATTAATAAACAGAATTATTAATGGGTATTTTGTTTGAATTCCAAAGTAGAAGCTGAATGAGACAGTAGTGGTGGTCCCACTCAGTTAATAAGCAGGCTTTTGGAAGCAAGGCTGCAATTACTGAAGTAGCTATTTTTTGGTTTGGTTTAATTTCAGCTGGACTGGTTCCCTGAGCTAGCTCTCTTCATAACCACCCAAATTCTAGGACCAGACAATGAGTGGCAGTGGGAATGGAACAGGGAGAGCGGGACTCTCCTCTTTGAGGTAATACAGATTTATGTTGTGTTGAAGTGACCGCGGGAGGGACTGCAGCCTGAACCATCAATGCTCCTACAGAATCACCAAAGTGAAAACTACTTGTTTAAAGACTGAGCTCTCATTTTAGCATTCTTGCTCAACTCAAAAGCCAAATTTCAGATTCTCTGAATATCACTAAGAACTGCTACCAACGTATTTAAACTCCCACATAGGCTATACAAATGTGGGCTTACTGAGATTCCTTGCAGTTTTTTGTTGGTTTTTTTTTTTTTTCTGAAACATGGCAGAGGAATCTGACTCAACAGATTCCATGGTTTCAAGAGCTAGAAAAAAGTATTTCACACTGTTGGAAGCACAGGCCTTGACATGATGCTTTAAAACATACCTATTATTCCAAATTAAGATTTTTTAACAAGCAAATAAGTGGACCGAATGAGTAATACTACATTTTTTTCCCACATATATGCAAATCCAGTAACATTAAAAATAATTTCATATTATTATTATGCTTTGGCAAAACCGTGATAAGTAACAGGCCATTTAAAAACATGACTGTACACAAATTGGCATATATATCCATAAATCAGAATCAGTTGCATCTTTTTCTGCTTTCCTTTTCCTAATTCCATTCAGGGTGGTTTTGGTCCATTAATTTACGATATATAACTATAGATCTGAAATTCTGTTCAGGCCAAGCTATCATGATTGTGAATGCACACATAGATATACAAAAAACTGACTGTTAAAAAGAAATCATGCTTGAATCACATAAGCTTTATTTACTTATTTAACATTTCACCCAGCTCAGACTACGGAAGGAAAGTACCACTTCAGATTTCACAACCCTGTATGCAGTTGTCATATTTATCTCTCTAATACAATGTGCAATGTTTATGCATAATATAACTTTAACTGTGATTTGAACATATTGTTGTGCATTTTAGAGTGCCATCTGCAAAGCTTGACTGGACCAGAGACTCCACAGCCATGCCTTTAAGCCGTATTCTATACTAACACATGTAAGTTATGTGCACAATTTCATGTTGATTTTCTTTTAGTCTCTTCTCTATTTGTAACATTTATTTTCCAGGTGTGAAGAGAGGACACACACACAATGCCTCCAGACCCCTCCTGTGACCGATGCTGCTGTGCTCTCACAGGACGCACCTTGAAGCTGACCCTCACATCTGCACATCCAGCTACCAGAGATGACACACACTCATCTGCGTGCCTGTAAGGGAAGCTGCTGGAGTTAAACTAGCAAATCATAAAATCATAGAATGGTTTAGGTTGGAAAGGACCTTGAAGATCACCTAGTTCAAACTCCCCTGCCATGGGCAGGGACACCTCCCACTAGACCAGGTTGCCCAAGGCCACGTCCAGCCTGGCCTTGAACACCTCCAGGGATGGGGCATCTGCAGCTTCTCTGGGCAACCTGTTCCAGTGTCTCACCACCCTCAAAAGGAAAAATTTCTTCCTAATATCTAATCTAAACTTGCCCTCTTCCAATTTGAAGCCATTCCCCCTTGTCCTATCACTACATGTCCTTCTAGAAAGTCCCTCCCCAGCTCTCCTGTAGGCCCCCTTTAGGTACTGGAAGGCCGCAATAAGGTCTCCCCAGTGCCTTCTCTTCTCCAGGCTGAACAGCCCCAACTCTCTCAGCCTCTCCTCACACCAAAGTGGCTCCAACCCTCTGATCCTCTTCGTGGCCCTCCTCTGGACCTGCTCCAACAGCTCCACGTCCTTCTGGACATCCTTCTGGTCCCCCCATGTTGGGGGCTCCTGAGCTGGATGCAGTACTCCAGGTGGGGTCTCAAATACCACAACAGCGCTCACCATTTCCTTCTGACTCTACGCCCTCAGCACTGCTCTCCTCCCCAGTGACACAAGGTTCCCTATGCTAACCCCAACACCCTCCTCTCCCTGAGGGAACTGCTGCCAAATGGCTTCCAAGACATAACTCCAAAGACACCTACGTCCAGAGACATGCGCTATACACAGCTCTCCCTGTGAGATAAGACCCCGCCTCACCCCTGGGACCACCAGGCCGCCGGCCACTAAGCGACCGTCTACCTCTCCTCAAACGGGAACGGGAACGGGAACGGGAACGGGAACGGGAACGGGAACGGGAACGGGAACGGGAACGGGAACGGGAACGGGGGTGGTCGGTTTCTGGCGCTTGGTGTGGCGAGAGAAGAGGAGGGGAGTGAGTTGAAGGGGCGGACCTGCTCCTGCTTCGTTCCTATTAGGCATCGGTGCGGGGGCGCGGGGTACCGGTCGCCTCCCGCTCGGCCTGCCGGCGTCAGAGCCGCCCCGGGGCCGAGGCCCGCCCTCAGCCTCACAGACGCATGGCCGAAGGAGCCCTCAGCCCGGGCTTCGCGGGGCCGGTCCGCGCTGCCGAGGCCGCGGGTCGTCATCCCCCTCAGCCAGGGCAGGGCTGTGCCGGCCGTGTCCTTGCGGGGCGAGGGGGCTCGTAGGGCCTGAGGGGCCTGAGGGGCAGCAGAGCGGTGCGAGTCTCTTCAGTTCTGTCAACTTGTCTGCTAAAGTGTAGAAAGACATGCCAAGTGTAGGTGTTTTAGGACCAGTGAACTGAGAGAAGTCCTCCTAAACCATCAAATCCAGCCGTGAAATCTAACTTGTGCTTTTGGTGTCCTTACTTGGTCTCGACTGGAAAGTAAGTGCTTTTTGTCCCTCCAGATCTCTCTGGAGTCACATGTACAACCTCTGTACAACCTTCCCTGGTCAGGAACATCCTGAATTCAAGCTTTGGCTGATGGTAGTCCTTGTGCCAGCATTGCCATTTAATCTAACTTAATTGTTTTGTGAGCATGTTGCTCTAAACATCCTTTGTCTTGTCAGCTCTGGGATGGGATCCCGTTGAAGACTAAGTCAGTAGAGATGTAGATTTTTGTCCAGTGGTATAAATGTGTTTGCTATAAGTTGACACGTGCTAGGGTGTTAAGAAGCAAACTGGGCCGGCAGATACGGTGTGATGAACAGGCGATTTGTGCTTCTCTAGATTCTTGTTGGGCAGCAGGGTGGAGAAGCTGAAGTACCTTATGGCTTTAGATATGTTTAGGACCCTTAGTCAAGCCCTGTCCTCACATAGTCAGTGGAGCAAAAAAACTGTCCTTTTTCTTAAATCCAGGCAAACTTTTCAGCCTTTTCTAAATCTCTTTCC
>NW_009648036.1:194223-203856 GCF_000708025.1 Charadrius vociferus | reverse complement strand
TCTGGGGGCTACCATCTAAATTTTTTTTCTTCCTCGATATTTATTCCTAGTTCATTTTTAGAGAGCAGCCTTAATCAAGCTGTTCAAATTTTTTTTCTATGTTCATTTCATTTTGAATAGATACCTGAGTAGCTAGAGTGGACAGGTTGGCAGACCTGTTCAAAGCTGATCTTGCTGACCTGATAAAATGTTCCAAGGATATTTGTATGGTTGTCTGTATGGGAATTAATTTGCCTGATACATATGATTATGCGTTTTTTTTTTTGATAGCTTCATTACTTTGATTTCTCATACTTACTATGTGATTGACTTATGTTTCAGGTTGCTTTAGACTTATATTTTTTTCATACCTAACAGTAGTCCTTGTTAGGTGTTATGTGATGACTTACAAATATGTGTAATTTGAAGTGTTGAATTTCATCATACTGGCATTACTTCTGTTATTTGGGTTATCCTTTTTTTCCTTATTATTCCACTTGTCTTTCTATTGATGATTCTACAATCCCAATTTTTACTTCAAAAAACACTGAAAGTGAAATGTAAAAATAAAATAAAAACATCTTTCCTCAAATGTATTTATGGAAATACTTAATAGAGATTGGTCCGAAAACGAACCCGATTAAGTATTTCCATAAATAACATTTGTATTTATGAACCTCCTTGTAGCCCAATGTCTCCACTGTCAGTGCAACCCAATATTGTTTTTTTGCTTCAGAACAGTTTGTTTTCCATTTCCCATGCTATTTCTGATCTCCTTCTGTTAACCTAATCTTTTCTCATGTGGTATTGTACTTATGCCCAGCATAACATATTTGGCTGTAAATACTTATATTTAAATGTGTTTGGAGTGCTTTGTTTATTATTTTTGTCTGGACAACTTACAGATACTCCTATCTGTGGATGAGATATCTTTATTGCACTACCTAAATTTCCAAACTTTCATTTTGGGTGTCAAGTTACATTACATTTCACAAAGTCAGAATCCAGCTCATCAGGTTACTTCAGTTCTCTCTCTGCATGTTGTCTGTATCATCACAGACAAATGTACCATCTTTCCAGCAGTTTTAGAAGCTGCAGACAAAGTAGTATCTTTTGGTTGAGGTGTTTTTCCATGTTTTATCATTAAAATCCAGCGTTCCCAGTGTTTGGATAATCAAGACCTTCAGTCTTCCTTGACTAGTTCTTGTCTAAAAGGTAGACTGTAATTATTATTACAGTATTATCTAACTGGTTTGGGCTCCTACTATTTTTAAGGAGTATTTCCAGTCTTTACCATCAGCTGGATTTTCTTCATCTTCCTCTGCTGCTTTTAAGCTGGGGTAAGCTGTTAACACGTGAAGAGCTATTATTTAGTCATCCTCATCTTTTCTTATGCCCTACCTCTTCTCTTTTACTTGTAAATCCTAGTTTCTTGGCTGTCCAGGGAGGTGATGATCTGTGACTAATCTACTTTCCTCATTTTATTCCCTTGCTACTTTTAAATGTATGTAAAACCAGAACTAAATATGTATTTCTCCAGTTAACTAAACTATGACAATTCTTTGCTATATTGATTTGCTCATACCCTGTATGCCTTTTGCTTTTTATTTGATGTTTTGGACTCTGTCTGGTGTGAAAATGTCTGTATAATGCCTTACATAGTAATGTTCGATTTTGATGAAGTCTCTTAAGTCTATCGTTATTATACCATTATCCTGAGCTAGAATGTCTGTTAAGATTTATGTCAATTCCTGTTCATTTTCTTCCTTTACGTTTATGACAACAAATGATCGTTAAAACGGGTTGGTTTTTTTTTCCAGATCACTTTATTTCTTGTCTGTGCACCTCAAATGGGACATGCATGTTTAGGTGACTGACTACAGAACATCAAAATGCCTAATCTTGAACATCCGGCGTACCCAGCAGCTACACTGCTTCACTTGGAAAGTTTGGTGCCTTGTCGAGAATCCCAAGTGTCTACGTTGCTGTCAATATTTGGAGAGGTAGAGTTTTTGTATTGTACGTTTAAATAGAACAAAGAAGTCCTGCTGTCTCAGAGGGGAGAGTAGAAATTTAAGGGCATTTTTCTGGTGTCATTATGAACATACTTAGGTTGTCTCTTTTTTGGTTTCTGTGTTGTTTTTCTTTTTTTTTTGTTACCTATCTTTAACATTAGTGTTTGGCAGGTAGATTCTAGTAAGTTTGAAGGTTGAAAGCTGTTTTGCAGCTAGAAGGACCCAAACAAACTTACAGCTATTTGTGCCTTGCTGTCTCTGAAGCCAGGCATCTCCATGACTCTGTGTCATCTTTGCCAGTTAGTACCAGGAAGTCTGTCTTCTTCCCTAGTCTAAAGTTCTGGGGTATTTTTTTTTCAGTGTCAGTGTAGAAATTCTGTTTGGTTTTGACCTGTTAATCTAATGTCTGCGTGCCTGAATTCTAAGTACATGAAATCGGTCATGTTTTTATTGAAATTGGTCTGCTTCTTGGTTCTGTTGCTGGCCATAAGATTTGGAAATCACTGGCTTGTTAATTGATTCTGTTACTGCTTCGCAAAGCTGTGGTAAAAAGTAATGGAGGTTTTTATCTGCAAACTTAAAAGCAGTTGATATATTGATTTACATTCAGCTAACAAAATGGAAATTAGTATCTGTGTCTGATTTTGCCTTTAATTATAGATAATAATAATTACATCAAATTACAGCATTTAAGTTTTATGTATTTATTACAAGCACAGTGGTACAAGTCTTAAAAAAATAGATACTTAAATTCTTATTAAATATGCAGGATAGAGTATCCGCATGTCTTGCACAAGAATGCCTTCATCTTGGATTAATTGAATATCATTGTTTTTCATAAAGTGTTTGTCAGATTTATTTTTGTATTCATTTTTCAAGTCAGGGCTCTTAAAAATGAGAAAACCACAAAAATAAGTACCTGTTCAGAATGAAATGAAAAGAATGAGTTAATTTTCATTCCATCTTAAAAAAAACACCAATCCATGAAATATACAGCATCAGTAACATTAAATAAATAGAGGTATTATATCAAATATTGCCTTGTGAGAGAAGAGCAAGCTCCTTTACCATCTCCTCCGCCAAACTATTTTAATTCTTTTCTGCTTGGTGCTAATGGAAATAAAAGCACTTTGTAGTGTCTGCAGAAGTTAGGACAATGTAACGCTTGTAGTTTGTGCTTGCCAAGCTGTTGTTTCAGTTAGTTAACTTATTTGAATTAAGAGCCCACTGCTTTTCTCTCTTGGTGTGTGTGTGGGGTTTTTTGTTTGTTTTGGGTTAGGGTTTTTTTGTTTGTTTTGCTTTTCCCATGAAAAATGTATCCTCATGCTATAGCATTTCGCTGGCAGCTTTATGCGATATTTGATTGTTGGGACTTACTCTCCCAGGATTTCAGTGAAGACGAAACATAAAACTTGATCATACTGATTCCATAATAACTGGCATATTTTGTATTTAATACCTCAATTTAAAAGGTAACTTTTCTTTTGGAGGGAGACTTCACTGGTAAATCTTTTATCTATTGAATGAAAAAGAAGAATAATTGAAACAGCAACAACTTTTTATTTTTTCCTAGCGTCAGCAGTTTAGTTTTCCATCCATCTTTATTTATGGACATACATCTAGTGGAAAGACCTATGTGATGCAAACTCTTCTAAACACCTTACAGGTAAGAATGTTCACAATGGATATTGAATTTAGAATTTATTTGTAACAGATGGTCCCTCAAACTAGCTTTTGCTTTCTCAAAATGGTTTGTTTCCTCAGTCGTTTGTGCCTTCTTGATTCTTTTCCTTCACCTACTGTGTGATGAACGCATCATTCTTCTCACTAGTGCACTTTGGATAAAATGAAGTTGTACATACTGAGATATAATATAAATCTTGTAACTGTTCTAAGAAAGTTTAAAAGGGAAAAAGGAGCCAAGTTTCGTTCAGATCTCTAGAAGGGCCTTAACCTGAAATAGCTCCAGTGACAAATAAGTACTCTTATGATGATTCCAGTTCAATCTGAGAGTCACTTATAGTATACCTTTTTTGAATCATCTTGTAAATTCTGCTTTAAACTAATTTGACTTGTATATGAAGAGAGTGAGAGTGTATATGAAGAACAGTGAGAAGAGTTTACCATAGTGGAATTTTATTTGTTTTTACAAACTCATTTTTAATTGTATTGTTGGATGTGTGTGATCTATTTAAATGTCAGCCGAAGAACTTAAACTTAGTAAATTTGTTGAAAGAGTTCAAAGCAAACATAGAAGCTCTACACGTTTGCAGGGGAGAAAAAAAAAAAAAGTGAGTCTGAAATGATGAAAATCACTGGCTGAGTACCAAACAACTGCCATTCTTCCAGAAACTGATAGTTGTATTTGCAGACTTGGGGAGAATGTTGTATTCATTGTAGCAAATTTGGTTAGTTCCAATTAGCCCTCTAGTAGAAGCAGGAAACTCTGTCTTTCACTTGGAAAAAGAAACAATGCAGGAGTTCTAAAATGTTGGAGCAATGTTGCATAGGAACAATTGATTTAATTCCTGAACGATAAATGATTATTCTTTTGCTTCATGAATCAGCTTTAAGTTAAAAACTTGAGTTAAAAACCCCAAGAAACAGGATGTCATTCACAGTTTCTAATGTAATAGAATTAATTCCCTAGGAGCGTTTGCGTTTACTAAGCTTGGCATTACCAGGTCTTTTGCTGGTGGGATGGCTCTTATCTCCCATGCCAGTACTGTTGCTATTTCCTCCTGTATGAGCATCACTTTCATAAATGTTAGGACCATATGTTCCTTTTCAGCTTCACCATCCAAGATAAACTTCTTTTGGATTCCTGCTCTTAAAAAACAGTGTAGGAGTAAGTAAGAAGTAGGTCAAGGAGGACTGATAAGACAGATGTTGTTGGAATATGTGAAATGGAAACTACTGAGAATTCATTGTACGGTTTTGAATTCGGAGCCCTAGCCCAGTTCATTGTACGGTTTTGAATTCGGAGCCTTACATTCCTAGGAAGCTGGGACTGCAAACTTTCTTCCCCTCAACTATTAAGGAAAAAAACCTACTTTCATGTTGTCTGCTGGGAGATGACTTAAATCCTCAGGGATTAATACTGTAGTTGCTGTATGTTACTAACCTTAAGTAAGAAGTTTGTCAGGAATGGACTGACTTCAGTTGCAACGACTCCAGGCAGAGAAACCTCCTCTTTACACATCATGTAAGAGTCTGAACTACATAAAATTAGTGGGTCATTGTGGCTGAATGCATGTTTCTTAGAAAAATAGTTGTCTTGAAGAATGATGTAGAGGGGTACGGCTTTAAGTCCATTGCAGTGCTGGCAGAAGACTTTTAAGTACTAGGTTCTTTCCACTTTTATGGCCCTTCTTTTACTGCTAGCAAATGTGTTTATTCATGATAGTTTTATTCCCTTTTCTAATTTTTCCCAAAGCAGGTTTTAAAGTCCTCCTATGTTGAAGGGTGGCATCACAGAAATTTCCATCTAAACCTGTTAGTGCCTGTTTTTGTCAGTCACATACTTCAGGGATTTAAATCCAGTTACAGGTGCCTGCTTCATGCCTAAACCATAAATTTCCACTTGTGTGTTCTCATAGCCCTGATACTTTAGGCATGCCCAGAGTGCATTTATCACATATCTGCAGGACCGGGTTTTATGCAAAACACAGTGATCTTGTACCTTTCATTAAAAATTATAGAGGGAGAATGGTGGAAGGCAGTGGTCATGATCCTCTTTCATGCAGTAGCCTTTTGTGCAATGCTCCTGACATTGTGCTACCAACTTGCAACATACCAAGAGATGTGGCCAGACCCTAGAAAGGAACAGGATTTAAGCAGCAGCTCATTCTACAGAACTTTCTGTTGCCAAGTACAGGTACCTCCTACATAATGTGGTGTTGTGAATCACATTTGAGGCACCCAGCTTACCCAGCCTTCCTTCTGCTATGGAGGTGCAGCATTTTGAATAGGTCCTTTTGGAGGTGTAGCCACTTTCTTTTAAGAGTGTTCAAAATCATAAGAAAGCTTTTTATTACACGTTGTCTGAGTGGATTGCCAGCATATCCTCATACTTTCCCACATCTGCTGAATTGTATGCCATATGTTGTATTTTAAGTAGAGAGACTGGAATGATGTACTTTGTTGTTGTTCTTGTTGTTGTTATACATACACATACCTGTTTCAGAAGTTTAACTTTGCAAGTAGTGCTTATGTACATGAATGACTAATGTTTTCTCGAGGTTTTAATGTTCAGTTAAAAAAAAAAAAAGGCATATGCCTTACCAGAAAGTATGTAGTGATGCAAATAATCTATTTCTTAAAAATAGAGTTGCTAGAAAATTACATTTTGTAATTTTGTACATTTTGTGTCTTTCGTTTATAGGCAAATGACTTGAACTTTTCAATATTGCTAATGTGGTATACTTAGAGGTACATTTTATGGATTGCCATAAAATGTATCTCATGCTCTGCTTTTTTCACATTCTCTTTACTCGGAGAAGATCTGGTTTTCTAAAAATGTTCTGCACAGGCAGGCTGATTACATGTGTCTGATACAGAAGCTTACACTTTATCATTTGTATGCAGTGAATGCCGGAAACATTCAGAGTAATTTTGGGGAGTGTGCTCCTACATTACTTTCTTTATAAGTTCATGTTATCCAGACACTGTAATTTGTAATGGACTATTTTATGATACTGTAATGTGTTACAATTGTGTAGCATTTTCTTTGATCTAAATACTATGTAGTTTTCTTTTTGTGTATTGCTCGTGATTTTTAAACATAGTTAGAAGATACACTGTATGGTTCATATGAGAATTCATCAGATCTCTCTTTACTTTGTGGTATATAATATTTTGACTAGGTACATAAGAAATCGTTCTTTTTTTGGCAAGGTTTTTTGGTTTACGCTCTGTATTCTGTTGGCAGGATGTGATTTCTTTCATTGTTGCATCTGGAAGGGAAAACTGATTTTGCAGTATTTACACTGAAAAAGCCAAATGGGGTTGTCTTTTTTTTTTTTTTTTTTTTTTAATCCCCTTCAGCTTCCTCATGTGTTTGTGAACTGTGTGGAATACTTTACTTCACGACTTCTTTTAGAAGAAATTCTTATCCAGTTGCAAAGCTGTTCTTCTGAGACAGAAAAGACTTCTCATGTGCCTTGTGATAATTTAAATGACTTTGTACGTCTGTTTAAACAAGCTGTTGCGAGTCGAGAGCTTCAAGATCAAACGTTATACATTGTAAGTAATCTAATTTTAGTGTTCCAGTTTCATTTTGGTTAAGAGGGTGTGAGTGGTTGTTATCAATAATTTGTATACAAAATGTGTGCGTTATAGATCAGTTTTCACAAAGTTTCCCTCTGGACCTAATTCAGAATCTGTTGATACTGTATAGATATTTTCCATTGGTTTACTAGCTTTAGATGAGGTTCTGTATTTTTTCTAGTTTTAAAACTTTTTATACACAAAAACTGTATAGCATAACTAACAATGAACATAAATTATACTGCATAGCTGAATTAGGTATGTCATAATATTACAAAATCTTTAAATATAGAGAACCTCTATTTGTTTTATAATTAGTAAGTCATGCTTATCTGTTTCTTTGTGAAGATAGATTCACAAATGAGAAAGCAAAGGTGGGAAGCAGGGCAAAAGTGAATTATGGAGCATGCAAATAACAATTTGTTGGCTAGAATAAGTTCAAATTAGAAGTCGTAGTAAGGAACTAAAATGCGTGATTTCCTCGTCAAAAATGCTGTTGAGATCTTACTCAACTACACTCGTGGCCCTCAGAGACAAGAAATTTAGTTTTAAAATTAAGATGGAAAAAGACTGCAATGAAAAATTAGATGATATATACTCAAGTGGAATAAACAGGCAGACCTCAGAAAAAATAACCAGAATTTAGATCACAGGAATGATTGAATCAATGTAGTACTAGAACGCTAGGTTTTGTTGTTTTCTGGGGATTTTTTTCTGTGGTAATCTTGAAGAAAACCTATTATCTTAAAAACATGAATGCCGAAGTATAAGTGATGTGTAACTGTATGTATGCATTGAGGACCTGCAAAAGACATGTACTGAAATTTTAGCCCAGCAGTAGGAATTAAGGTGTTTTTTTTTTTTTAAATAGATCAAATTGATTACTTAAAAAACCCATGAAAGTGGTTCAATATTGAAAGCTCAATGACCCTGGGTAATCACTCTGCATGTTTCTCATAGCAATCAACAGGCATACTGCTTTGTTTTTTGCAGTCAAACAAGAAGTTCATATTTACACTGAATATTCTTCATTCTCTTTCACAGGTTGTAGTTAAGTTTTGTTTCCATTGAAAAATACTTAGCCACTGAGTTAAATAACTTCTTGTCATGTTTAGTGGAAACAATACTATCTAATAGTTTCCTACAGCTCATCAGGTTAATAAATTTGACATACTTCTTAAAAATTGAATGAAGAAAAAAATGTACCAGTACTTACAATAGATAAGAAGTTATATATAGATAATTCATTTTAATTCACTGTCACAAAAGTGGTATTGGCATCCTTCAACAATTCCATAAGAACAAAATTTAACACTAAGATAACCTTTAGGGAATTTCACAAAATACTTTATATAGGAAAATTTTACTTTCAGATTAATAGTTGAATTAAAAAACTGTTCTACATCAGTAAAGAATGCTTCATGTGTTAAAGTATTAAATTAGTATTTCAGTTCTGTTCTGCATGGGAACAGACAGGAATGGGGGAAATCAATTCATGTACATTAACCTGCGTCATCTGGATTTATTGTAGAGTGGTTTAAATTGAGACTGATGGAAGACCAGCATGCTGGTAACATAAACTGTCAGTGCTAATTTATTCTATTTCATTTTAGTAGTAAATAATGTAATATTTCAGCCCAATTAACTCAGCAAATTAAGATAAATGTTTACTTTCAAGCAAAGGATTTTAAATATTTTTCTTAACCCAAGCATTGGTGCTGAATGCTTGTGATTACTTGTGAAAAATTAATTTATTCATTCTATCTACCTGAAAAATTGGAATTGGTATAACTTGTAGTCGTTCATACATTTACAATATTTAGCCCTTTACAGAAGTAACGAGTTGCTGTGTTTAATGTAAGTCAGCAGACAGTTCTAAAATGCATAGTTTTTTTTAAAAAAAGCTGAAGGTGGTGAATCTATATTAAAACTAAAGAATAAGGCGTGGATTTATAGGTCTGTGGGTAGGCTGTTTCTGTGAACCACTTGACGTTTCGCAAGCCAGGGTCACAGTATGCTTTCTCTGCTGCAAGTAGAAACTCTGGTTTGTTTCTCATTTACCTAAAACTAAGATATACTTAGGTCAAGACCATAAAGCTTTGTGTTTGGTAGCTGCATGTCACTGGGTCCAATAAGCAGTATTTTATTAGTAAAAATATGTGGCCTATATTTGGTTGGCAGTATGCATCCCTGAAGTCGTTTATTATATGAACAAAATGCAGATGTCAATGTAAAAATCATGTTGTATTGTAGTTTTAAATAAATTCCCAAGAAGTGTGAGCTATTATTGCAGAGATACTGCTCTTTCATTATTTTTTTTTTCCCCCTGTATGGTGTGATTTTGAAATGCGATTTTCATAGAATGTTTCTT
>NW_009648036.1:188749-194175 GCF_000708025.1 Charadrius vociferus | reverse complement strand
AGATGTCTAAATGTTTTGGTGTGGGGAGGAAATGTAAAAGGATAGAAAATTACAATTTTCTAGGGACCTATAGTTTCTTTTTCAACAGCAGTAATTGAAAAGAAGTAATGAAATTCAGAATTTAGATTTATATTGTGAGTAGTGAATAAAACACAAAAGAAATGTGTTTCTGTTCTCTTTTTTCTTTCCTGTCAAGATTTTAAGTGTACTGGGAATATGATTTTTTTTTTTTTTTTAACCAAAGGATAGCCATGCATGTGTTCATGCTCCTTTTTTTTTTTTTTTTCCCTCTAGGCTCCAAAATATGTTAGTTGTTAGATAAAGTGTTTCGTGCTTGAGCTGTATATATGCTACATGTTTGTTAGTGCTGTGCCAGGTTTGCATACACTACAATAAACCCTGTAAATTTCTAGGCTGCAAACTATGGCAAGAAATACTTGGCTCAAAATTCAGTTGTGTGAATTCCAGATGATAGCTAACTTTTTGAAAATAGCAGCTCTTATGTCTGAAAAATAATTCCATAGTCAGAAAACATAGCTCTCCTACAGTAAGCATGTTGATATAGTGCTGCAGTACCACACATAATTTTTTAATATAAGAAGAATTTGTGACAAAAATTGAGCTTTCAATGGTTGTTAATGATGTTGTGGCTTTGTCAGTGATTTTCTTGACTGGTATGCTTATGTTTTAATTCTTACTGCCATAAGGCATGAGAATGTTGCTTGTCTGGGGATTTTATCTTTTTTCAGATGGCAGAGCTGCTTGGGCTTCCTGGAAGCACCCCTGAAGCAATTCTCTCTCGTGTTGCTTGTTTAAAGGGTCTTGATACTTAAGTGGTTTCTGCTGTCTAAGAGCCATTGCTGAAATGAGTTTCCTGCAGCTAAGAATTAATTTTAAGTCCATGTAAGAATGGAAGGTGACATTGTCTATATAAGATAATCACTGTTTTGTTCAAAGGTACTGGATAGAGCAGAGCAGCTGAGGGAAATGGAAGCAAACATCCTGCCAGCGTTTCTTAGGCTTCAAGAGTTGGTAAGTGTCTGGAAAAAAAATTAATGTGTTTCTCCTGCATAGTGAGAGTAACTGAACATGGTATCTGTCCATCTAAGCTCACAGATCAAGATAAGTGATTTTTTAGATGAGAAAAGCTGCACAATTAATCCCCCTCCCAAATAATGAACTGGCAGTAGTCAAAACAAGAAACCAAACCAAAATTTAAACACTGCCAGGTTTTTCTTACACTCTTTTTTTTTTTTTTTTTAAATTCTGTTTAATAGTATCTTGTTTTGTGATACCGGATCTGTTGTAGATTCTTTTGAGGCTTGTGTCAGATACATAGCTGTCTTTTTTAGAGTATTTTTGTTTTTAAGAAGAATGTGAAATTTTTCTATTCTTCATTTAAAGTTTTGTAATAATTGCAGAAAAAAAAAAATCTCAGACAGACTATAATTTCTAAGGAGAACCTTCAACATAGCTCCTATTGGCTTGGTGCAAATCAATAAATAAAACCTCTTTTTAGAGTTTGTCAGATGTTTGTGTGGGAATCCAAAATCTGCTTCTGAGTCAGCTACTGATTCAGAGAGCTCAACCATGTTGAGTGAGTTCAGCATCGGAAGCGTGAATTTGCAACTCGGGAAATGTTTGTTTTCCTCAAGTTTCTCCCATGTGAAACCTCACAACATTGCGTGGTGGTTGGCTTGTGAATGGTCAGTAGACCACCAGCTATTTGTTTGTGGCTGGAGCTGCATAGCTCAATAGCTGCCAATGTGCTTTATGATGGCAGAGAGTTTCTACACTTCTACAGGAATTGTGCCACAGTATGTTTCTGGTTGGAGTAAACCACTGTATCTTTCCCTCTCTCACTTCTAAAATATCAAAGCTTATGCCTTGAAATAAGGAAAAATGGTGCTTTCTCTGAAAAGAAACTGAAGACAAAAGCAGAAGATGGTGGTACTTTGAAACGTCTGAACATCTAAATAGCTGAAATTATGCTTGTTATCTCAAGACTTTTGTGTGGTACTCTTAATCTTCCGGTGACATTGATTTCTCTGTTTACTGAATGAAGACTGATTCACAGCTGTGTTCTTAATCCTGGCAGCTGATGCATTTTCTGGCTTTTTTTGTCTGTTCTGCTCATGTTGTGGATTTTGCTGCCCCTGGAGCAGAAACAACCTGTTTGACAAGAGAGAAAGGAGGAAAACTGGGCCTATAATTGTTGTTCAGGGACCAAAACATAGGAAAAAAATCTACTGCATCACTTCCTTTTCTGGAGTGAAAGGAGACAAGAAACTTCATTAGTGGTGAAGGATTTCATGGGACTGGGGGATCGCTGGCAAAGGGTCATAAGATGCTTGATTTCTGTGAGGATTATGATGGGAAGTACTTAAGTTTTTCATATTGGAAGGTCTTTCAGGAACTGAACTGAAAATACCTTAGTGATTTTCTCAGCTAAAATACTAGGAAATCTGGGAGAGGAACACAATTGAAAGAAATTTACAGAAAGACGCTCTCTCTCTCATTAAAAGAAAAAAAAAGTTCCATAAAAATAGAGAAGGAAGGAACAGTAAAGAATATAGGTGGGTGCCATTTTGGCAATAAGTGGGAAGAGTAAATAAAAGATTCTCACTGATTTTCAGGGAAGGGGAATAGCATTTAAACTTTTGTTTCAAGTCATTCACAGCTCATATTAAGCGTGGTCAATTCAATCGGGCTACTTTTATTTTCTTGAGGTGCCTTGATAGTTTTGAAATGTCGTTCTTGAAGAACCATATTTAAAAGCATCTTTTGTTATGCAGAATTTTTAGTATGGTGGCAAAAGCCTTGCAAAAAGAAAGAATGACACATCATCTTCACAGATAGTTAGCTTCATCTTAAAAAGCTGATATATTGAAGGGTCGCCAAAGTAAAGAATATTTTTTTAATATGAAGTGTTTTGTTATTTATTGACCGAAACATCAAACTCAAGGCAAGTATATTGTCAATAAGAATGTGGTTAGAAAGAGTATGTTACTACAGACAGCCGTTATTAGTAACTAGTTAAACAGTTGGTAGAGTACACAGTTAATGCTATGTTTCTGTTTTGGGATGATTTTGTTTGTTTTTGAAGACCAGCTTACCTTTAAAATAAAGTACTAGATAGCTTGCTTTCAGAAAGCACTGAGCTTTCTTTGTTTTTTAACTCTTCCTGTTTGTTTGGAAAGTCTGGGTTTAATTACCAAAGTAAAATGCCGTCTTAATTTTTGGAGTAAGTTATGGAATCTACTTGATATTGTCTAGTACCAGAACTCTAACACCCCACAAAGCATGTCAGTGAAGTGGCAAGGGATGCAGAGAAACCTCATGTAGTTATGAAAATCTGCAAATGTATGAGCTTCTTGATTAGGCCAGCTGAAGCTTTATTACTATGCTAGTAATTTGTGTTAAACTGTAAATTTGATGGTTTTTGTGGAACAGAAAAGTCACAATAATAATTTTTTGCATTGATATTGTAACATGTGGTGTTATTTTTTTTTTCTTTCTCTATCTGTCACGCTTTTTTTTTTTTCCCCTTCTCTGTGTAGACTGACAGAAATGTGACAGTTGTCCTGCTCAGTGAAATAGTATGGGAACTGTTCCGTCCAAATACTGGATGCTTTGAGCCATTCACCTTGTATTTTCCTGATTACAGCATAGGTAAACTAATTCTTTAATCTGTTTTTTGGGGGTTGAATAATAGTTTGTCAAACAACATCCAGATGTTTTTTCCATGTTTATTTGTATGCTTTTACACAGTCCGGAATGTGTAATAGCTACTGGAATGTGAAAGTATATACTCATACAACCTCTAGAAGACTTGTCTTTTTCCATCTGCCAAACTAAAAGTAACATTTTTGTTCCATTCTATTTGCTGGTTCTTTTAATCAGTGTAGTTTTTGGTGGATTTTGTTCTTTTAGTGATGATCATAGGTTGTTTTTCAACTTAACTTGTAAAATGTGGTCAATTTATTAAGTTAGCTTTAGATAAGCAAAACTTATTTTTATTTAAACAGGACACCTGCAGAAGATCTTGTCTCAGAATCATCCCCCAGAATATTCTGCGGACTTCTATTCTGCATATATCAATATTCTGCTTGGTGTCTTCTACATGGTCTGTAGGGACCTGAAAGAACTTCAGCATCTGGTGAGATGAGCTCCTTTAGGGTTGTTGTTTTGTTTTGGGGTGTTTTTTGCCAAATAAGCTCTGAAAGTCTAGATTTATTGCTGAACATGGTGGTAAACCACAACATATGGACAAAGAGAAAATCATAGAGTAGTTTGGGTTGGAAGGGACTTTTAAAGGTCATTTAGTCCAATCCCTCCTGCAGTGAGCAGGGACATCTTTGACTAGATTGGGTTGCTCGGAGCGCCGTCCAACCTGACCTTGAATGTTTCCAGGGATGGGGCATCTACCACCTCTGGGAAACATGTTCCAGTGATTCACCATGGTTATCATAAAAAATTTCTTCCTTATATCTACTCTAAATCTACCATCTTAAGGATACATTAGTTCAAAATGCAATTTCCCTAAAAATTCATAATAAAGGTTGCAATTGTTTTTGTGGCTGTAAAGGGTTTCCGTTGCTATGTAGTGTTCTGGTCAGAGGCAACAAAAGCTACACTAGTGAGATGCCAGTCTGTGCATGGTTCACCCAGCCTAGAACTTCTGTTGGGGTTTTTGAGCTCAAGCTGTTCCTCAATATCAAAGAGTGACTGAGAAGACCAGGCTACCTATTTTTACCTTTTGGGCTAAGGAGATAAGTGTGATGAAACCTTTTACGCCTACTGATAAGTATAGTAAAAGCTACTGCTGCACATGCAACAATTTTTGAGGGACAACTCCATTACAGTTTTGGTTAGTGATTTTTTGTTTGTTTGTTTTTGTTTGCAATTCACTCTGAGGAAGTAGTAGTTACGATTTTACTCTTTCAGGCAATGGTAGGCCTCCCTGTGCTTCTTTTCTCTTCAGAGTCTTTTTACATGTGACTTTTTATGTGACTTTGCTCTTATTGCTACCTTCTTGCTGTTGTGGAGTACTGTAACCCCTAAGTAGCCTTCTGTTGTATTTGTTTCCTGGACTATGCAGCGGAGTGCCAGACAGTTGCTTTCAACTTTTGAAGGAATTACCTTCAGTTGCATGGTCTCACCATGTCCAACCTCAGAGCTCAGAGGGTTGTGGTTAGTGGCGCAGTCTAGTTGGAGGTCAGTAACGAGTGGTGTCCCTCAGGGGTCAGTACTGGGTCAAGTTCTGTTCAATATATTCATCAATGACCTGGATGGAGGGATAGAGTGTACCATCAACAAGTTTGCTGATGACACAAAACTGGGAGGAGTGGCTGACACGCCAGAAGGCTGTGCCGCCTTACAGCGTGACCTGGACAGGCTGGAGAGTTGGGCAGAGAGAAACCTTA
>NW_009648036.1:167400-188701 GCF_000708025.1 Charadrius vociferus | reverse complement strand
GAATGGCATCCTGGGGTGCATCAAGAAGAGTGTGGCCAGCAGGTCGAGGGAGGTCATCCTTCCCCTCTACTCTGCCCTGGTGAGGCCTCATCTGGAGTACTGTGTCCAGTTCTGGGCTCCCCAGTTCAAGAAGGACAGGGAACTGCTGGAGAGGGTCCAGCAAAGGGCTACAAAGATAATTAGGGGGTTAGAACATCTCTCATATGAAGAAAGACTGAGGGACTTGGGTATTTTAGGTCTGGAGAAAAGAAGACTGAGGGGAGATCTTACTAATGCTTATAAATACTGCCAGGGGGATGGGAACAGTCTTTTTTCAGTGGTGCCCAGTGATAGAACAAGAGGTAACAGCACAAACTTGAACATAGGAATTTCCATCTTAACATGAGGAGGAACTTCTTTACTTTGAGGGTAGTGGAGCACTGGCACAGGCTGCCCAGAGAGGTGGAATCTCCCACTCTGGAGACATTCAAAACTGGCCTGGACGCTGTCCTGTGCAACCTGCTGTAGGTGACCCTGCTCTGGCAATGGGGTTGGACTAGATGATCTCCAGAGGTCCCTTCCAACCCTGACCATTCTGTGGTTCTGCGATTCTTGTTTCCCGTGTTTATTAAATGTAATTTCCCACCCAGCATTCTTTATACTTCAACTTTATGGAAAATCTAACTTTAAATGTGAAACATTTTCCTAGATTATTTGAGTGTAAAATTTTCACTTGATTTGTCTCCTATGGAGGATTTTAAGGTAACCAAGCTGCTACAAGCCAGATGTGTTGCACAGTTGTAGAGAAACATAGCATATTAATTTGACTCAAAGGCCTAGAGAAGCAAGGATTGACGTAAATGTTTTCATTGTCATTCTTTTGGAATTAAGAATAAAATAGGTAAGTCAAAATTCCTGCAATATAGTCATGCCTGAAGGATCAAAAATGCAGTGAAGATATTTGGAAACATGAGTTTTAACCATTTATCAATTGAAGGATGTAATAGCAAACAAACTAACAGAAGAAAAATTAAAATTACTTGATGGTGACCTTTGCATAAGAAAAGCTGAATAACAATAACAATTATTAGCTCATCATATTACTGTTTAAATAGTGATGCTGTGTACAAGGAAACTTTACAAGTTTGAGGTGATGAGTGATTATGGCCAGTAAACAAATCAGTGCTAGTGAGATGATCTGAATGTCCTGCCTGCATTTCCATCAGGAAAATGTAGCTAAACTTCAGCTGAAGTTATCTGTTAACTATACAGGTTTTATATTTAAATGAGATTGCTGAAATCTGACGGAGGCACAAATAGAAACTAGGGCCACAGTTCTTCTAGACATGTGCTTGAGTTGCTCTGCTTACCGGAATAATTTCATTAGCTTTAGATGCACTGTTTGTGTGTGTGGGAATTACCGACATTAGGAAAAGATTTATGTAATTGGACCCTACATTCTTTTTGTTTGACAAGTCTCTTCTGTAGAAGGTAATGACAAGACACATACAACTGTCTGTAGGCTTCTGAACAACTCCACAGTGTCTAATATAGACTCTTAATGTGTGTGTTATTATGCATGATTATTAATAAGACATTCTGGTATTATATTAGTCTTATATGTGGAAGTTATTGCATTGAGTTCTGTATATGAGCTCAGAGATTTAGTAAGGTCCAGCAGAACAAAAGGAGAATTAAATGTAAGGTTTGATATTTTACAAAATTCTGTGTGATATTGATTTCACCATTTTAAAAAAAAAAAAAGTAGATTACAACTTTATCAAAACTCTGTCAATCTTACCTTAGGCGAAAGGAATTTGTTTGAATATGGAATGTGTTAGCAGGTTTGGTTTGTGTTGTGTTTTTTAAATAATTTCTGCTTGTGTATGTGTAAGTATGTGTGGTCTACTTTGGAACATACTGGACTGCTCCTGGAATGGAAAGTAATATCTGTAAAAAAAGTTGATGAAAACATTTTTATTACATTTATAATGTTTAATTACTATATTATTTTTTTTAAAAATGCAACCTCACAGTACAGTAAACAGATTTTACTGAGATCAAAACCAAGTAACCTATGATAGATTACTTCTGTTTGTATTTCAATCTACAGAAATGTTGTGACATTCTACAGTACAATGTTTGGAAGCAAGCGGCATTATTATTGACTGAAAAATAGTTCACTGGGTTTGTAAAGTAATGAATTATGCTGCTTCTTATATTCTGTAGCTAGATCAAATACATAGTACCTTTTTAATATGTTGTACTTTTTACTTTCTGTAGGCAGTGCTCAATTTTTCTAAATACTGTGAACCAGTGGTCAGTGGAGAAGGTAAGCTTCTATCTTTAGTTTGAGCAGATGTATGAGAGGGCAGGTAGGCTTTGTGGAGGAATTTGCTTTGATACGCATTATGTTGTCACCATTTCTGTGGTCACAACAACGTTGCTTATTCCAGTTGCACCCAGTAGGCAGCATTTGCAGCAGAAGCAGTAGATGACATTTGTTGGGGGTGTTTTATGGAAATGAGATGGAAATACTGTGAAAACTTGCTTCCCCCATATAAAACTTTCTCCCCACTCAACCACCAGGACTTTTGCAAAGTAATGGTATAAGTAATTTCTCTGTCAAGGCGAAGAAGAGAAAATGAGAGCAGAAGTTCTGCTAAGCTGTCCCAGAGTATTCAGAGTAACTACAGAGAAAGAGCCTCGTGCGGTAGCATGTGCTTGCAAATGGATGATGATGGTGCAGGAGTCAGGGTGTGAGACTTACTATGTCGTGCCTCTGACTGTTCAGGTGTCAGATATAAGAGTTTTAGTGTTGTGTGAGTTAAATGTTTAACAGAGTTGATTCTGGCTTGGTGCAGCAAATGAACGTGACACCCGCAAACTCTGGAAAAATATTGAACCTCATTTGAAGAAGGCAATGCAGACTGTTTATCTCCGGGAAATATCCAGGTAATTTGCGGGGTGAGGGCTTGTTTGTTTTGTTGATGTTGCTTTTTTTAACAAGCTTCCCCTCTAAATATGTACTCTTTCAGTTATGTTTTATGGCTAGTGTTTCTTTTTTGCTAGATACAATCTTTTTTCTTTAATGTGCATTTTGTTCTTGCCATATAATGTTAGAAATGGGGTATCTCAGGAGGGAATTTTTAAACAAAATGGTATTTGTACTGTATAAATTATTTAGTAAGTAAAGCAGGGGCTGCACATTGTGGTCTCTTTTTCACTGATGGTCATGCAGATAGATCCATTTTCTGTCAAGTATGTAACTGCCAGGCATGGGAATCCCTCACCAGAATATACAGGCACAATTTAAAACACACTTGTAAAGTTGGCTTGGCAGATCCTCACTGTCCCAAGGGTGCATGCAAGCCTCAAAATTCTGATGAGATGTTACAGATTTTAAACATCTGTGTTCCTTAGCTTTGTTTAGTTGATCTAGGTTTGTATGTTTACTGTGCTTTCTGACCCCTTGTTTTCTTGTCCAAGGGCAAAATTTTCCTTATATGGAATTACCATTTTTAACAGTATTAAAAGCTGGTGTCTTGCTAAAGGACTGATTTTTTTTCTCTTGGTATGGTTTTAGATTCCTTGTTTATTTTTTAAGTTGCCAGGCTGCTAGGAAAAAGATGCTGGTGTTCATTTTTAATGGTGATAATCGGCTCAGTTTTAATGTCTTCTCCGTCTTTAATATCAGTGATTCTGATGTTACGCCATGTAAAGACAGATAATTCAGTAGTGTTTGATTTCTTTATCTTGATACAAACATAATGATTTTTTTTCCTTTGAATGTCATTGAGGTTATAGGGTATTCTGGTAACTGAACCTGGGTGTATAGTAGAAGTCTTTGCTAAATGTTTTAGAAAAGTGATTGTTCCTTCAGAAAGAGAATTGATTTTGTTCTGTATGAGCTAGACTTCGCTGTACAATGAGACATTATTCTATTTGCCTCAAATATGTATTTATATTCAATATTGATCTTCACTACGCAGTCTACTCAGGATCTTCCTGACTTTTTATATTATATAATTGCCTACTCTAATTAGAGTATAATATAAGATGATGATATAAAATAGCTTATGAATTGTTTCCAAATAACTAGTTTTCCCTCTTTACAGTTTTTTTTTTTTATTATAAATATGAGCTTTATTGGGTTTTTTTTGGTTATAAATTTCAGCTTCCTGCATAATAGTTCTAGGATTTACCTCTGTGTACCAGTAAATGCTTGAGAAATTAAAATGACTGTATCATTTTTTCTGGCCACAGAACTGTAATTACTGTGGGTTTTCTTCAAGTCGTAAGTTATAGCAATAGGACTTTGTTATTGGCTGTCGTGCTGCCTGAACTGAGATGAAAATGAAACTTTTTTTTTCTACCTGTAAAATAGATATTGGATAAAAACTTTGGTGACTGATAATTTGGTTGATCATTCATTAAAATTTGGGTAGTACATCAGCTCTCATTAGATTGTTTTCAAAAGTTTTATAGCTTATGGCTGATAAACCCTAGTACATGATAAGTAAATCACAGGATTTTAGTTGAGGGACTGTTCATAAAGAACTTTAACAAAAAATAAAAAATAAAATCACTGGTGCTTTAACAAAGCTGTGTTTTTTATCCCCTTGTGGTATTCCAAATGATGGTCTAAAATCATGACATCTCTAACAATGTTGTCCCTTAAGGGAAGTTTTAAAGTGAAATTTTTTTGCTATTGTTTAGGAAAACACTAAACTATTTGCAGACATTTTCACTCACAAAATGATCCATCTTGATGTCTTCAAAGTTTTTCAGTGAAGAATGGATATTGATCTGTTTTTTACATAGACTTCAAAATTACATTATGGAGTAATTATGGTATTGTTCTCACTAGCATAAACAGTTATTAAGCACATAAAAAAATCAAAACTGTCCAATTCTGCATTGTTCTTGAGACTTAGAACACTATTGATATTTGCTTACCAGTGGTAGTTGGATGGAAAGAAATTGGTATTTTACAATTAGCTTGTACTCACTTTTATACCTTACTATAACTATTTAGTGCAGTTTTTTCAAATATGCGTAGTTTGCATATTATTGAAACTTATGTGCAAGGTAGCAAGACTTGGTATTTTTAATTATTCTCTTACTTACTGTATCCTAGCCAGTGTCATGAAATTAAAATATACATATACCAAGCAGGTAGTTGTCTCTAAAAGACTAACAAATACTTCATCTTTATATATTTGCATTATCCGTTTTTTAGCTCACAGTGGGAGCGCTTACAGCGTGATGATGGAGAGCCTGGACAATTGAAAGGTATTGGATATAGTAACTTTGTAGAGGCTTATAATGTGAAATATGTATTTTGCAGATTGAGTTGGTCACTGTTAGCTGATAATGTGCAAATGGAATTATATAGATGAGGCTACCTATTAGCATTCAGTTACAGTTCAGGCTATTCGTGGTTTTTGAGGTGTTCTGCGATGGACTTTAACTATTTTTTCCCCGAGCACATATCCTGGGTGTAATCTTTCCAAAGATCCTTTGTGGGTAAAAGCAGGTTTCTTTAAATCAATATTTCTTATGTAAGAACAGATAAGGAATGGGCTGACCCCTGATGGTCAAACGTCTGTGTACCAACTGGCCAAATTGTCTGAGTGGGGAGAAGGGAATATTGTACCTGGTGCATTACACTGGATTAGCACATTCCTAAACAAAACAGGTATCATATGTCCTTATTTCTTAGTGAAGAGAAATGTCAGAATCACAAGAATTCTTTCTGTTCTTACCTTGGAGGAGTACAGCTTTGTCGATTTTTGACTTTAAATCCCATCTAAAGTATAATCTCAATATTATCTGTCAGCATTCTTTTATAATTTAGGAAGGATTACTAAAACATTTTCCTGGTGATGTCAGTTGGTCATGGTCTTTTGTCCAGTTCCTCGTTTGGGGACACTTTCCATATTATCCATCATGACAAAAAATTTCTTCTTTAGGTAGTAGGTAAAACAGCCACGTTTTATAGCTGTCTTAAGATAATTGGAGTCGTCATACTCTTTCCGATATTTGCTTTATAATCAGTAATTTTTCGACATGGTTGGCCAAAAGAGTTTGATTCAAAGTGTTCCTGTTAAACTCCCTACTTCTGTGCCCAGATGACGATGAAATACTTTTGTACCTGACAACCCCAAAAGGGGAGACTTTATTTAAAACACATTTTCTAGGATTTTCAGGTATCTGTGTTAAGAAAAATTGTCTTATTGCTAAACAGCATTTGATAATAATGCTTCAAAAACAATTATAAAAAATTTTAGAGTGGATATAATTAAGCAAATAATTCAGTGCGTGATGCAATATTGGCAGACCAGAAGAATTGGATAGGAACAGATATTTCTGTATTAAACTGAATTGTCTATATGTATAAGAGTTTATTGCATTTTGTAATTAACATGCAATATAAAACAGTCGCTTGACTGTAAATGAAAGCTAAAACTGCTGTCCTTTTGTGCCTATGTGAGGGGAAATTATTACTAGTTATCAACTGGGATGTTTCTCATCACTGGGAGCTCTGAATCTTAACTTTTAAGCACATTTAATTCCTTGATCTTTATTTGCTGATATTTGTGGATTAAAGCATAAGGGTACAGATACTTTACAGAACAAGAAACCACTGAAGTGAAAACCTGTCAGCAAAGAAGGCACAAGAGGAGACCCTTCAGTGGTCTCTGTAGTTAGACAACTGATGAAGTCAGGTGGTTTGATCATCCTATTCATATGCATAAGCTGTATAAAAGAAGCAACTCCGGTGACAAGAGCAGGAGAATGTAAAGGGAAAAAATACAAAGTAAAAGTAAAGAGATGGAAAATACTCAGCAGACTGTAGTTCTCGTGTGTTTTAATGTGTGAGACTTTAATCTTAATGAAGTATACATGTAGCAGGCTAGGTCAACTGGATCAAGTTTAAAATTTTGAAAACACTTTCTGTAGGAATAAAACAGTGGCTAAAAATTGTGAGATGCTGAACTGCTTCTCAGAAGTGCAGCACTGCTGCTTTCTCCACCATGCCAGCCCCGTTCCTGGCTGGGCTGTCTGGCACAGTCTGAAGCAGCCTGGAGGTTGGGTCTCAGAGAAAAGCTTTGCCATGGTATTTAAATAAATCTCTTCATCTGCTCTGTTTGCCAGAAAAAATACCTTCATGCTGTTCCTTGGCCTTTCACCGATTTTTTATCTATGATAATGGGGTTGAGAAAGGAGCTGTACTCAGCTAGTTAACGAGTAGAACAGGAGAGAAGGAAAAGGAGAATAATGTGAACAAGTCTAATTTGAAGTTTGTGGATGTTCAGAGTGGGTTTCGGTGACTCAAACTGTTTATTTTGTAGGACTTTCTGCACATACACACGTGGAACTTCCTTATTACTCCAAATTTCTTCTAATAGCTGCTTACCTCGCCTCCTACAATCCTGTCAGGACAGATAAGAGGTTCTTTCTTAAGGTAATGAGATTTTTTTCTTGATGCTGCTTACTGGATTCCTGCATACTGAATTTCCTAGTTTAAAACTCTTCAACCCTTCATTTTGAGCTCTGTTTCTATGTGTGGTTCATTTGATTTGATCAGAAGTTTCCCTGTAGATCACGTATTGTGTTTGGTAATGATCACCTAATTATTATTAATATCTAATAAACCCAACTTCCTCCTCATGTCAAAACATGCCTAACACTGTTACAGCACAATGATTCTGCTTTGCTCTTGGAAGTTGATACAACTCTGTTTTGTAAAGACTTAAGTGGAGTGCCTGCAGTGTCCTTAGGTATAAGCCACACACTTAAATTTCTAGAGTAAGATACGAACCACAACAGTATATTTCACTGAGTTAGCCTTTAATGAGGTAAAATTACATAGTGCATTAGCTTATTTATACAATTTTAACCTTCTGAAACGGAAACTTACAAACAATTGCTTTTGCAGAAGATGTGGTTCCATTAGCTGGCACTTGTTGCGTTGACGTGATGGTAATGCATGTTTTAGCATGAGTGGGCCAAACCTCATTTTCTGTAAGTTCTTGCTGTGAACACGTTGATTATTTTTTTTCTTTTTTTCTTTTTGTGTCTTTGGGCTATGTTGTGGTCATGCTGCAAATAAATGCTGTGGTGCCATAGTTTGTAGTCTGTTTCTTAGCCAGGATCTTCATGCTCCTCAAGCTGGTCTAATTGCATTGTTTTTGAGGACTTAATTTGGCAAAATGTAGGCAGGAAGACAGATCTATCAGAAAAGTGATTGGGCAATTATGTTTTCTATGCATTTTACCAACTTCAAGGTTTTCTACGTTATTACAGTAGGTATTAATATATGCATGTGTGTATAAATGTATGGTACTCAGGATAGATAGGTGTGAACAATTGAAGAAAATGAGAACAAGACAAATTCATACGAATTGTTTTCTTCTCTCTTGAAGAAAAATTGTAGATACGTGTTTTGAGAAGTTACTGCAATTCCTAGTGATGGCATGCTAGTACATTAGTAGTTTAAATATGAGTTTCATGTTTCTGGTATGATCTTACGTTGAAAGCTGCAGGTGTTTCACCCTTCTGTCTAGTGCTTTCCTGAGAATAGTGAAGGATTACTTGTATTAAGTGCAGACTGACAAGTTTTCTTCATGGGCAACCTTTGTTCTTTTCACTTGGCCAAAACAGTTTCTTTGTTAGAGATTTATTCGCTGAAGAAGTGTTTTTTCCTGGGTTTTTCCATATCAGTCTTGGAACTCAAAGAAACAGGAAAACTTACAAGATTCAAGTCAGCAAAGGACGTTATCACAAAGTGCCGCATCTTTTTGTGTTCACTGAAGAACTGTCTCAACTTATTTTTTTTCCTTTCTCCTTTTTAAGTATATCTGATGTTAGTTTCCACTCTTGCACATGAACCCTGCTAGATTTTTGTACAATAAACATTAGCTTCTAAGGTTTTTGAAGCAGGGACAGTGAAGGCATTTCAGTCAGAGATATGGAGTATTTTTCCCAGGAATTGGTGAAGCAGGAAAAGTTACCATTCTTGCTATGCATATCATCTGATAGCAGTTAGCCCTTGGTCAGGTGCTAAGGTGAATTTCAGAAGTAGCTGCATGTCAAAGCCCAGGAAAACCAACACTTCTGGGAGAGTGTTCAAGTTGAGTCATGTGAACTGTGAAAATAGAATGTGGTTTTGTTGGGTTCGTAATGAGATTCAGAGTAGATTACAGAAAAGTATCTTTTGGAGTGATTTAACTAAGGCCTGCTAGACAGCAAAAGGGATGCAAACAAAAAGATGGTTGAGCTGCTGATCTGCACTACTGGTATAGGTGCTAGGCTATACTACAGCTAAAGATAAAGGCACAGTTTGTGGCAACCTGAGATGCCAACAGCCTGATAAAGCAATGAAGTAATAATTAATGAGGTAGTAATTGGCAGTGCTGCTATTAGTTATGTGAAAATTGAAGAGCTTTGCGGTAGATTAAGTGAAAAATATGAAGTTGGTTTTGGAAGGTAGTCTTTAAAACAAAAAAGAATAGCAATCTATATGAAGTCTTCATTTTATAATTTTAATAGAAAACAGGATTAAAAAATAATTGATTTCACGTATTTCTTTGTGCTTGTACAGAAATAGAGCACCTGCTCACTTGCTTTGAAACACTTTTGACATAACTTAAATATACCATATGGAGATCTCAACATAACCTTTAAAATGTATGAATGAGGTTTGTTGTGATCATCACTAGCATGTCGTGTAACCTCAGGCTTGATCACTTTCCCCTTCAACAGGTCTCTATCATCGCAGCAGTCCTCCTTTCAGAGGCATGATAAAAAGATTACTTTGCTGTCTCTAAGTATGTGATATGTATTATTTGAATGAACTAATTTTTTTTTTTTAGTCTAGCAAATTATTTAAAAGAAACTTAAAGCCCTGTCTAATACTAAGCTCTTTAGAAGTCAGTCAAGAAATGCCACAGTTACCGACTGTGCGATCTTGATGTGGCTGAGTATTGAGATCCACAAATACTAAGTACAAGATTTTAAACATTAAAATGAAAAAATAATTCCTTCATTGGAGATACTTTTTCCTGGTTGATTGAGGATGCTTATAAGATATACTTATTAATAAAATATTCCTCTCAAGGCTGTGGAAAAGCTTATCAAGTGATATTTTGAGAAATAGCAGTTAACTGTTTAAAGAATATTATACTTGTACCTCTCCATGAATTTTACATCATTTACATGTCATCCTTCATGTCTCTCTGTCTTTTTTAACTTCTTTTGCTCATTCATTTGTAACATCATTTACTGTATTTGTGTCCTTGTTTTGCCCTCACATTTTCAGTTGAGATCCAAGACGACTTGATATTTTCTTTGAACAGTCTGTCCTTTCTTAAGGCTGCTTTAAAGCTGTGCCTTTTTAAATGATGCTCTTTTTTTTTTTTTCTCCTCCTTTCTGTTTGTCCTTTAGCTCCTGCACCTTGAACTATCTTTCTATTGTATTGATTTACTTCCCGGTTGTTATTCTGCCAGCTTGCATACCATCAGAATTCTAAAACGGAGCAGATAAAATCCATCTAAATTTTCATCGTTTATGCATAGATATATTGTAGAAATGAAGTGGCCATCATTTAAGCTTCTCTGGAAAGAGAAAGAAATGGAACATCTGTCTTTTTTCATTAGATGATTGAGGGTAGAAGGAGGATGGTGTCATGAAGTAATATTAAAAACATTTTTACTGCCTCTTCTCATCAGTCTCTGATAAGATCAGAAAAAATAGTTATGCATGTCACCAAAAAGTATTAGAGTATTGTTTTTTGTTTGCACCACTTGGGCCACAACAAAGCAAGCAGTAAGGCAAATGTAACTTTAGGGCTTCCAGTAAGAAGGATTGCTAGTAATAACAGAAGCAAATACTGGAGGTGTAGTAAAGGAGCAGACCCAAACTAGCATACTACCATATGTAGCATACAATGCTTTGTTGACTGTTTTGATTCTGTCTTCACTATAGAAGGAGCATAAAATAATGTAAATATAATATTTGCTCTTGTCTGTTGTTTACAGCATCATGGGAAAATTAGAAAGACCAACTTTATGAAGAAACATGAAAAGGTATGTATTTTATCCTTCTAAGCTGAGCTTAGCAACAAATATTTTCTTTCTCCTGCACTGCTAGTTTTGCCTCGTTTACTGTAGAAACAACAGAATTGCAGAGATAACAGTTGTTGCATTTGTTTTGTATGATACCAATTTCTGTATGATACACACATTTTTATTTCATTGAAATTTAACTGTAAATTTGTCTCTTAAAGCCATATTTTTGTGTATAACAAAATGTGCATAATAAAGCTAATTAAAGGACATGGAAGAGCCAGATATCAGAATTTTTCTCAAAGTTGTTAAGAGTACTGGGTGGTTAGTAGTTCTGAAAGTCAAGTCACTTTAATTCCCTGTGATGCAGTGAGGAATAAGAGCTTAAGTTTGTGTGTTGAGGCTTGGAAAATTTGCACTCCTGTCTGTTGTTTAGGATTCCGTCAGACTATTAATTAACCTTTTCATGGATATAAATAACTAAATATAATTTATTTCAGTGGAGGTGTACCAGTTTTTACTGACAGAGGCTTGATATGTTGGGGAAAGCAATACCTGTATGTGTATTTATAATAGTAATGTAAAAAGCGAAATTAAGTTTTAACATTTGTAACTTGTTGACTTATTTTTAAACAAATCTGTAAATGAAGAACAGTGCAGACAGCACTAAGTCCCTGCCAAAACAATCATCATATCCTTTTATTTTGTATGCAACAGGTAGTGTAAATAATACGAGAAAAAAATTAATATGATACTTAGCCTAATAATCTTTTGCCTCTGATCCTCCCTATGGCCTTTTCCCTAATTTTTCTCCTGCCCCTTCAGGAAGACAGAGTCATTGGCTATCCAAAGACTTTTTTCCAAGTTATCTTATTTCTGTAGGGGTACGTTTTTTGCATGTGAAATTGTAAGTGAGCGTAGTTTTACTTCAACATTGCAATGTGTTGCGCCACTAGGTAGATACTTAATTTTAAGAATTCTGAAGTCTCTGAGTGCGTGTATCCTGTACACGCATGTACAGGACCTCATGTGTGTTTTGTTCCTGAGAACTTCCAAAGCATTTAATTATTTTCAGGACTGCTGTATTCCTGAAATCTCTCCACATCTTAAATAGTTGATAAATAATTTGCAGGAGAAGGAATAATTATTATATCTTAGACCAAAATGTGCTTTTTTTCTTGTGTCCTCTGCAGGGAAGGTGTTTTATTTTATTCTTTCTTGGCATAAATTTCCAACTTGGATGATGAGATAGGAACAACTGGGGAGATGGGAAAAGCTAGGAATGTAAAAGAAATGGGAAAATAGAGATTTGGTGAAGAAATACATAGGTCGTATCACCTTAACTGTATACCATAGATCTTGTTCTCTTGTCTCATTGTTTATTTTAAATGCACTTGTATCTGAGTTCACTACTTAGTGTTCAGAAGTGCCTGCATTAAGGATAAATTGGTTTTCATTTTGTTATTGTTTCTGTGGCAAACTAAATGCTACTGAATAGGTATAAAAACAGAACAGAAGGAGGTACTAAAGAACTGTAAATGAGAGTAACTCAAACAAATGTAAACAAATGTAAAGTAAATAAAATTAATGGTCAAAAAGATGAGTAAGAGTTCAGTTACTTTTTGACTTTAATTACATTAATTCTAATTTTGTAGACTTTACATTTACCCTATAACCTAAGCATTGAACTGATATTTTGGAAGCGTGATTAGACGTGTGCAGTTAAAGAAGTTTGGTTTGTTGTCCAACTGTAACAAGTAACTTGTGTAATCAGGAAAGACTTCTAAGACTGCAAATGATGCAACTCTTGCATCTTCTTGTTGTCTTAAAAATTAGTGTTACTTTGAAGAGAGTTAGAACTTCATAATCGTAGTAAATCAAATATGGTTAACAGAAAACATCTCTTGAGTTGACTCTGTTACACTAAACTCTGATTGCATGCAAGGAACAGGTGTGTGTCTTAGGAATTAATGAATAGGACAGGAACTGTGTGGCATTTGAAGAGTACCTTTACATCTAGTTACAGAGCAGTGGTTCTCTGCTTATGTGTTGCTTTATAGTTTACAGGTAAGGACCGTTTTGCTCTAAGTATTGATGCCAGAAACTGAAACTGCTTGTAGGTCAGAGCACTGTCTGGTTTTGAAAGTTTTTGAGGGATAGTAGCTGTGATGGTGGGGAACATGACTGCAGGTCCTAAGGGTATCTTCCAGACCTATCTTCCTTTTACTGTACTGTAACCTTTATAAATACTTACACAGAGATGTAATGTTTGATGTACACAGAGATGCAAATATTTACACAGAGATATTTACATCAGCAAGATGTAAACGCGTATTTTGGTACTATGATTTTATAGTGAGAGAAAGTTAAATATAGGGATAAAGGATTACATATGTAGTGTACAAGTAAAGGCTCATTTCTTCAGTTGGTGTGATGGCTTATATCAGTATACTTTTGCTCTGAGGAGCTTGTCTAAAGACTGGTTTACAGATCAGGTTCACCTGATTCCAAGTGGATTCCTGCATCTAAGCTAGTGTCTTTTTATAGACAGTGCAGAGCTAGCCGATGCAGTCATTGAAGTGTAAGGTGTGATTCGTCTCATACTAAAGTAGGTTCTACGTTCAGTCAGATGAATTGCACCGTAAACGGTATTGATTAGACTTCTACTGACTATAATGGGAACTTAGGAAACTAGTTTGGCTGTACATACCTACTTGGCAGGAAGCTAATATTAGATGAAATAAATTCTTCCTTAAAAGTTTAGGTACAGCCAAGCTAAAAAAATCTATTTCTTGATTCTTAACTGTGTTCAGTCCAGAGGCCGTGTTTTTTTGTTAGAAAAAGTAAATCTTGTGAATGAGGGGAAAAAAATGACTTTATCGTGCTGTTAATTGCCTTGTTGCTGATAACACCAGAATTTGTTGGGTTTCTTTGCATGATTGCCCTGGAATGATGTTGCAGGAGTATGCTTTTTCAGATGTCAGTCCATCAGAAGATCAGATGTGTCGGTGTCTTTTTCTTATTGGAAAAGAGTTTGTCTAGTATATCTGCTTCAGCTAACAGAGTTAGTTTTGTATCAGAATTTCTAGTTTACAACTGAAGATGCTGCATTTGTATAGCAACCAGGAAAGTTCAGAAGTGCTTTCTGCTAAAAAAAGTGAGAAGTGTAGTTCTGTCTTTGAGTATATGCTAAAAAGGTTGAAAATTCAGCAAACTGAGGTTAAGAACTTTTTCCCTTTTGTGCAAGTAATTTAGTTTGTGTTAAGGTTTTACTCTTTAAAGAACACTTTTGAGTCCCACATTATTGTTCCTGAAATTTTGGAGTGTGAATTGCTTCGCTTGCAGTTGTGGGATGGTAAAAGGCTTAGGCCAGTTAAACAGTGGGAATGTGAAACTCTGAGAATGTAGATGAAAAGCACAAGCACAGATAGTTCAAAAAGATTTTCCCCAGTTGACACTATTAGATGAGAGTATTGCCAAAGATGGAAAGAAGATAGAGGACACCCATGGTTAATTTGACAGCTGTGAAACTCTGAAGGTGGAAGGTATCTTTTGTTTTGAAGGGAGATGAGGGGTCCCTTGGATTTTTATAAATACTATGCTATGTAATATTTTGCCTTAGCTCCTTGTGGAAGGTTTTTACAAATCTTACTCTTCACTATGTTCTGTTTGGAGGAATTTCTAAACCATTTCTCTTCTTCCAGGAATTTATTTCTGCTAAAGAAATAAAGTCTAAATGCTTCTTCTAGGAGTTGCACTCTATTAGAATTAACTCTTTCGGCTTTTCCAGAAGAAAGCATTTCTCTCATATAATTTGTAAATTCAAGACAGTATTCTGTCTAAGCAAAGAGCTGATAGTATTACAAACAAGAAACTTGTGAAGTAACTGCATACAAAACACAACTTCAGAGATTACTACACGCTAATTTTGCTTGCTAGCTGCTTGGAGTCTATGTATTTTAATTACTGTATGTTTGTTGACATTTTTCTGTTGATATTAAAGAATATACTTCACAGAACTGGCTTGTTTAGAAGCAGAAGGGCAGAGGATTGTACGGTTCATACCTTATCCAATACCTGTATTCTGACTGAGGGTGCTGTGCTAAAGTTTTGACTAGTTGCTTCAAATACTTGTCTCACTGCTTGCTTTATTAGCTGAGAGGTAGCTTTGGGGACACCTCCTGGATTTGAAAAGCTAAAACATGTACTGGAAATACCTTTTTGCTTTGCTGAAGAAATGAGTGGTTGTGTTTTACTGATGACTAATGCCACAGAGGTGCCGGTGGTATATTTGAGAGGTGTCCTTTCCCAGAAGCATTTTGAAGCAAGCTTTGTTTTGAAATTCCTCTTTAATCTTGTCTGCTCTGCTAGTATGAGTAAATCAATGTGAGCTACAAAAAAGGAAACTGGATGTCAAAGTAGAGAGAATGAAATACAAATTTAAAAGGAAACAAAAGGGCCCTCACACTCAGCAGTCTTTGGGCTGCATCTTGAATACTCTGTCCAGTTTTGCCCCCCTCAGGACACACATCAATAAACCAGAGCAAGTTCAGCAGAGACATCAAAATGGTCAGGGGCTGGAGCACTTGCCCTGCGAGGAGAGGCTGAGGGAACTGCACTTGTTCAAGCTGGAGAAGGGAGGCCTAAAAGCAGCCTGTCTTGTACTTGCAAGGAGATCATCAAAACTACATGATACAATGATGGATGGTGAGAGAGTGAGAAGCAATGAGTGTAAGCTGAAACGAGATGTTTATACTGGGTGTAAGGAAAACCTTTTTCCTCGTGAGGACAGCCAGGCAGTGACACCTGTTTCCCAGAGAGGTGGTGCAGTCTCTGTCTTTGAAGGTTTCCAAGACTGGACTGGTAAAGTCCTGAGCAACCTGGTCTTAAGCTGACCCTGCTCTAAGCAGGAGAGGTTTGACAAAAGACCTCCTGAGGTCCCTTCCAGCTGGAATTATCCTATGACTGAGTGTATTGTAAGAAAATAGAAGTACAGTAGTAAAGGTGTTTCCTATGTAAAACAGTAAGTTGAAGTGTTCTCATATCTAATTTCCTGATCAAAAACATTTTCTTTGGTTTTGGTGTCAAAATGGTAAAATTTTCATTGTGGTATAAAGGAAGCAAAAGAGAAAATGAAAACTAAAAAGTTAAAATGAGCCAAAAATATAAAAAACTCAACAGTTCTGTTGGAAAAAATGAACAGTCAATACATTTTCACAGAATCACAGAATGGTAGGGGTTGGAAGGGACCTCTGGAGATCATCTAGTCCAACCCCCCTGCCAAAGCAGGGTCACCTGCAGCAGGTTGCACAGGAATGCATCCAGGCAGGTTTTGAATATCTTCAGAGAAGGAGACTCCACAACCTCTCTGGGCAGCCTGTTCCAGTGCTCTGTCACCCACAAAGTAAAGAAATCTTTCCTCGTGTTGAGACAGAATTTCCTGTGTTCCAGTTTGTGCCCGTTGCCCCTTTTGCTGTTGCTGGAGACTGCTAAAAAGAGTCTGGCCCCATCCTCTTGACATCTGCCCTTTGGATATTTATAAGCATTGATGAGATCCCCTCTCAGTCTTCTCTTCTCCAGGCTAAACAGACCCAGGTCCCTCAGCCTTTCCTTGTAAGAGAGATGCTCGAGTCCCTTGATCATCTTCGTAGCCCTCTGTTGGACTCTCCCTAGCAGCTCCCTGTCTTTCTTGAACTGAGGATCACGGAACTGGACACAGTACTACTGATGTGGCCTCACCAGCGGAGAGTAGAGGGGGAGGATAACCTCCCTCGACCTGCTGGCTGCACTCTTTTTAATGTGCCCTAAGATACCATTGGCCCTCTTGGCCAGAAAGGCACATTGCTGGCTTATGATCAACTTGTGCACCAGGACTCCCAGGTCCCCTTCTATTCCTCCAGAGATAGTTGAGAGATTTTTCTTTTTTTTTTTTAATTATGTTTTAGAAAGAGAAATTCACAGAAGAGCTGAGGTGGACGAGGACCTTTGGTCTAGTCCAATCCCCCTGCTCAAGCAGGGTCACCAAGAGCAGGTTGCTCAGGACAATGCCCAGTTGGGTTTTTAATATCTCTAAGGTTGGAGGCTCCACAACCTGTCTAGGCAATAAGTTGCAGTGTTTAACCAACCTAAGTTAAAAAAGGGTTTTTTTCTTATGTTTAAATATAGTTTCCTGAATTCTAATTTTCCCCTATTGCCTCTTGTCCTTTCACTGAATACTTACATTCCCTACCAGGTATTTTGATGAAATCCCCCGGCGCCATCTTTGCTCAGGGTTAAACAATCCCAGTGCTCTCAGCCTCTCCTTGGATGATGAGTGCTCTGATCCCTTCGTTCTCTTTATGGCCCTGTTCAGTTTGCAGGTTAAGGCAGGTAAATGTAGGTGTCCGAGTACAGCAGCCAACAGCTCCTGCAGTCTTCAGAGGGGACTTTCTCAGGCTGCTTTGAAGAGTGATTTGCTGACTGGCGTCTGGGCATCTACCAGTGGGTTCTTCTGGCTGCCTAGACTGGATCTCTGTAGAGTGTGATGGGAGTACATTGCTGTACCAACACTGTTTCTGAATCCATTGATTTAGTTTAGTATGGCATTTAAGATGAGGCACTCTTGTTGTGACTTTGTACCTCTCACCTCTATAAGCGAGAGACAAGGCTTTTGCTAAAACATAGTACTTTAGCAGAATCTTCTCTTCTTATGCTTTTTTAAAAAGTGAATGCTAGTATTTGCCTTCAGTAAGAAAACCACACAAAAATAAAAGTTATTTAATGGTTTTATTGATTTGTAAAAACTTTTATTCTGTTATGTGCAGTAAGTGGTTGTGGATTGTAGACTGTAGACAATAAAATAAATCTAAACGTTTAAAATTTCTTTTTTCCCTAGCTAGAAATTCTGTGTGCTTTTAAGAAGCCTAACATGTCTTACTGTTGATAAAATGTAGTCTTTCCTCTTTAAACCTTAGATTGGGCGAGGTAATTTAATAGGACAAGTAAATCTATAAATCCAATGATGGGAAATTTGGCATCAAATCCTCTGTTATAGCTCAAAAACGTTCCTGTTTATTGTGCAGTTTGAACTCTCGCCATGTTAAATAGACCTCTAGGTCTATATCTTTATCTTGATCAATAGGCATGTATTCAGTGCTTTCCATAATATATAAGTAGGCTGTATGAAAGTCTACTGTGAATTATAGTGCCTCCTCAGAGTCTCAAAAGATGTGAGAATAACATCTTGTGGTACTCCAGGAAACATCTATTGGATTGAAAAGTCTTTTTTTCTCTTGCAGACCAGCAATCACCTCCTTGGGCCAAAGCCGTTTCCCCTGGACAGATTGTTAGCAATATTATATAGTATTGTGGACAACAGAGTTGCTCCAACTGCAAATATATTTTCCCAGGTGAGTGTGTACTTACTTTCTTCGTTTCCTTTAACTGCCTGGAATTTTTGAAAAGGTTTTACATTGTTTTTTGTAAGTCATCATTCTAATGAAATGTAATGAGAAAACAACCACAATGGTAATTTAGGTTGAAGTCTCAGAGTAATATTTATCTGTATTACTAGCTATGAATTCAAGATTTTATCTGTGTAATGGTGTGAAACCTTCTTATAGCTAACTTTTTCCTGATCCTGGACTGTGATCTGTGTTGATTAGTTCATTGGCTTCTCATTGAAGTCTGCTAGCCTGTTTGCATTTCAAGTTAAGTGTATAAATGTTCACTGTCTTATGGCCAAAATTAGTCACCTTGTAATGCACGTTACAAAAATGGAGTGGTGAAGGAGGAGCAGACGGAAGAATAAGGTATTTACCAGTGAAAGGTGGTCGCTGTGATACAAGTCTCTTGGGGATAATGGTTTTCATTGGGACCAACTTTGAGTCTTGCAGAGGAGAGTCAGTATCCCATTTCACTAGATGGCAGCATAACTGTAGAGTTGAGTGGAATTAAGTAGATCTAGGGTTTTCTCTAGAGCTCTGGTTTTGTCAAGTGTAAATACCTATTTTGTATACGTAAAGATAGTTTTCTGTTGTCAACTTGATTGTTAGATCATTTACTTACAGAAATATTTTCTACCTTTCCTTGCAAGGTCTCTAGTTTAACCAAAGATTTAAATTTGATGTCTGCGTTCATGTAAAGTTGCAGGAAACTTATCATAGAATCAGAGAATGGTTTAGGTTGTAAGCGACCTTGAAGATCATTGAGTTCCAACCCCCCTGCCATGGGCAGGGACACCTCCCACTAGACCAGGTTGCTCAAAGCCCCATCCAGCCTGGCCTTGAACACCTCCAGGGATGGGGCCTCAACAACCTCTCTGGGCAACCTGTTCCAGTGCCTTACCACCCTCAAAGGGAAAAATTTCTTCCTCATGTTTAATCTCAACCTGCCCTCTTCCAGTTTAAAGCCATTCCCCCTCATCCTATCACTACATGCCCTAGTAAAAGTCCTTCCCCAGCTCTCCTGTAGGCCCCCTTTAGGTACTGGAAGGCGGCAATAAGGTCTCCCCGGAGCCTTCTCTTCTCCAGGCTGAACAGCCCCAACTCTCTCAGCCTTTCCTCATAGGAGAGGTGCTCCAACCCTCGGATCATCCTCGTGGCTCTCCTCTGGACACACTCCAGCAGGTCCATGTCCTTCTTATGTTGGGGACTCCAGAGCTGGACACAGTACTCCAGGTGGGGTCTCACGAGAGTGGAGTAGAGAGGCAGAATCACGTCCTTTGACCTGCTGGCTGTGCTTCTGATGCAGCCCAGGATCCGGTTGGCCTTCTGGGCTGCGACTGCACATTACTGGCTCACGCTGAGCTTCTGGTCAATCAGCACACTCAGGTCCTTCTCCTCAGGGCTGCTCTCCAGCCATTCCCCGTCGAGCCTGTGTTTGTGCTTAGAATTGCCCCAACCCCGATGTAGGACCTTGCACTTGGCCTTGTTGAACTGCATGAGGTTGGCTTGGGCCCACCTCTCCAGCCTGTCCAGGTCTCTCTGGATGGCATGCTCAAGAGACTTAAACAATTTTGCTACTGCTTTAATCATCGCTGTTTAGCGTTCACACAAATGTTTGGCAAAATTAATCTCCCAGATTTGTAGAATAACCAACCATAAATATACATACTGTAAAATGAGGCAGTAGAGGAGCCAGAGAATTGTAGTACCTTATTTAGTCAGTGGTATGTGAATGTCTTTGTCAATACTGCTGGGGACCCAGGTGCTTTACAGTTGCAGTAAGCAACTTACACCTTCACATAAGGTTTTCTCTCAAGCTCCTTTAGTTAAAGGTTACTACATGATCGGAGGAATTAGAAATTACTAGACAACCACCTCAAAAATCTGTTAATACAAGCATTTACTTTTTTGTAATCAGAAGAGTGATTTTTCAGCTTATAGTCTGCACCCCTGTGAGTGGTCAATGGATTAGCTTTCAGAGGTCTTCAGGAAGTGGCGGAAAAAATCAAGTTTAGACATATTTAAGCATCCTGTACTTGTTTCTTGCCTTTCTTCTGTCATCTCATGGCACCTCAGGAATTCAGTGTGCTTTCAGAAGGAACCCTAACTCTGTGCATATTTCAAAGCTATGTGAAGTTTCATGTGGGCAAATGCCATACGAATGGACACCGAAGGTTTTTGAAGCAGGTGGTTTCTGACCAGACTTTGGATGATGGCTGCAGCCTTGTAGCTACTTATAGCAACTTTGGAGTAAAAAGAACACAGGGACCTCAGAAAAATGAATAAATTTGGCCAGCTATTCACTTTTTTTTTCTGGCTAGTGTCAGATGTAGCCTGAGATAGTGGTGCTTTTATGAATGTTGTGTTGATTCTTTAATTCACTGTACTGTGAAGTCTGTCGATCAAGTCTGTCACTCAAAGTATTGGTCACACCCCTTTCCTTACAGCATGCTGGTTTTGTGGTTTGCTCTAGGAAGTGCATTTTTTGATTTAAGACACGAAGTGTTGAAGCTGAAACTCAGAATACTGAGGCAGAAGGTGGTTGTCTTGTTTAATGATGGTAGTTTATCAACGACTGATCTAGGTTTAGTTCTGTAAGAAATGGAGTCTTACGAGACTGCTACAGAAACTCAGAAGAAAATAAGATACAATCCAAGTAATGATCAAATTTGTTTCACTTGTGCTCTAAATCTGCTACTGACCCACCATGTAGGTACTTCTTGTTTTAAGCCTGCCTTTCTTTCTTTCTTTCTTCCTTTCTTCAAGCTTTTGAAGACACTGTCACTGTGATCTTTCAACAAAAAGTCATTTTTAAGATGGAAAGA